>NC_091109.1:16344239-16645326 GCF_024713975.1 Paralichthys olivaceus
GAGATCCAGTGTGCAAAATGTCAGAGCTCTAGCTGGTCAGGGGTCCAAACTGCGAATCTTTGATATCATCTAGATTTGCCACTGCCTGTTTATATCTTTGAATGACTTCTATTTTTGATATTTTATATTTCAAGTTGAATGCTGTTTGCACCGGGGATAAGAGGGAAACACTGTTTCAATTCTCTATATGTCCTGCACATATGTCATTATTGATCATAAAGTTGACTTGACTTGAACACTGATAAAGTTGATTCAAGATGTTGAATCTTGGAAAAACTGTTGTGATCCGTGTTCAATGACCTCCATCTAGTGGACGGAAAAAACCATTGCACCCACCTAATCAAGTCACAATCCCCATTATTCCTACACTCACAAACCATTAAAAAGCAATGATTTTGAGTGCAAATCCAATGGAAATGCAGTCAGTGGAAACCAAAGACTATTGTTAGCAGAAGTCAAGTGTTTTAGTGTTTCATCTTGGACACTGCCTTTGTTATTTGTCTGTAGCCATGTCCAAACTATTCCACAAAGGGCCGAGTGGCTGAATGTTTTCTTGCCAATTCAAGATGCAACAATTTTTACTGTCAAATACACAGCAGAACACACGTTCCCCTGTGAATTGAAATTCTTGTGCTGTCCTTTCTGGAAAACCAGCCGACCAAAATTGACATTCAAATACAATATTGACATCAAATACAATAAGAATATGAAACATGTTTAAGAGTAAGGTGAAAACAAGGGTAATGAGGTGAATAGGGTGAGGATTTTGCAAAACTGAGCAGTGCAAATGTATGCAATGTAAATGTAAACTGTGCAAGTGGAAATAGTTTAATAATGGAGGCAGCTCTCCTGTGAACCCTGCCTGCGGTGGTAAATGTGAGTGAGTTCTTGATGATTTTTTCTGCTGTCTTCACCACTCTCTGCAGGCGTTTGCGGTCCATAGTAAATGTGCTGTCGTACCACACGTGATGCAGCTGGTCAATATGCTCTCAATGATGCAGCTGTAGAAGTTGCTGAGGATCTTAGGAGTCATCCCAAACTTCCTCAGCCTCCTCAAGAAGTACAGCCGCTGTTGAGCCTTCATGACTAGCTGTGTGGCGTTTAATGTCCAGGTGAGGTCCTCACTGAAGTGGACCCCGAGGTATTTAAAGCTGAAATGATTGAAGCAGCAGCAGCACAACAGACACATATTACTACTATATTGTTATTACTTTGGCTACCCCCACCCCATTTTCAGGGGTGCTCTTTCTGTTGGTGGCAGTGCCTGGCAGCCATGACCTTCGGTCCCTGAGATATTCAGGGAAAAACACTCCCCATTATAAGCGAATGGGATGGTCAGTAGTGAAAGTTTCACCAAGTGTGGAGGCCCAAATCGTTCCTCCAGAATAGTGTTAGGAGCACGTTTCAGGTTATTTGTAGTCGTGGTGGTGGTGGTTTGTAGTGCTGGATTTTTTTGGGAGAGCATCACATTTATATTAGTACTGTAATTCTGTACATACTGCCATATTTATATTCCACTGATAATTCTGTTTATATTTATACCATTCATTCTGTTCATCCCGCCATATCTGCCATATTTATACTCTTGATATGGTCTAGATTTGCCACTGCCTCTTTATATCTTTGAATGACTTCAATTTTTGATATTTTATATTTCATGTTGAATGCTGTTTGCACTGGGGATAAGAGGGAAAAGCTATTTCAATTCTCTGTATTTCCTGCACATATGGCATTATTGATCATAAAGTTGACTTGACTTGAACACTGATAAAGTTGATTCAAGATGTTGAATCTTGGAAAAACTGTTGTGATCCGTGGTCAATGACCTCCATCTAGTGGACGGAAAAAACCATTGCACCCACCTAATCAAGTCACAATCCCCATTATTCCTACACTCACAAACCATTAAAAATCAATGATTTTGAGTGCAAATCCAATGGAAATGCAGTCAGTGGAAACCAAAGACTATTGTTAGCAGAAGTCAAGTGTTTTAGTGTTTCATCTTGGACACTGCCTTTGTTATTTGTCTGTAGCCATGTCCAAACTATTCCATAAAGGGCTGAGTGGCTGAATGTTTTCTTGCCAATTCAAGATTCAACAATTTTTACTGTCCAATACACACGAGAACACACGTTCCCCTGTGAATTGAAATTCTTGTGCTGTCCTTTCTGGAAAACCAGCCGACCAAAATTGACATTCAAATACAATATTGACATCAAATACAATAAGAATATGAAACGTGTTTAAGAGTAAGGTGAAAACAAGGGTAATGAGGTGAATAGGGTGAGGATTTTGCAAAACTGAGCAGTGCAAATGTATGCAATGTAAATGTAAACTGTGCAAGTGGAGATAGTTTAATAATGGAGGCAGCTCTCCTGTGAACCCTGCCTGCGGTGGTAAATGTGAATGAGTTCTTGATGATTTTTTCTGCTGTCTTCACCACTCTCTGCAGGCGTTTGCGGTCCATAGTAAATGTGCTGTCGTACCACACGGTGATGCAGCTGGTCAATATGCTCTCAATGATGCAGCTGTAGAAGTTGCTGAGGATCTTAGGAGTCATCCCAAACTTCCTCAGCCTCCTCAGGAAGTACAGCCGCTGTTGAGCCTTCATGACTAGCTGTGTGGCGGTTAATGTCCAGGTAAAGTCGTCACTGAAGTGGACCTCGAGGTATTTAAAGCTGAAATGATTGAAGCAGCAGCAGCAGCACAACTGACACATATTACTACTATCTCACCAGTTACAGTTAAAGCTGTAAAGTTACCCAGATTAACTTTAGTCAATCCAAACAGTAAAGTGGACAGAATGCATTTTGTTGATTCTACAAATTTTAGCAGGGAGATAACACAATTTCTATGCCAAGATAGAAACAACAATAAGTTTTCACAACTAATATTCAGCAATGAGATGGTCATGATCACCCATGGGCATCATGTAAGAAAACCAAAATACAAATACAAAGTAGAAAAGATAAACCATAGTCTTTTACAAATTTGGGTAAATAACCAAGAATTAAGAATAGCCTTGTCCATGCCTACAATATGAAGAGCCACAGTGAAGGTAGAGGTAATGAGGTAGGATAGTAATCAAAGGAAATATCCTGTTTCAGGGCCATTCTGCACCCATCAATTAAACCTCAAATGAAACCATTTGTTACATTCACAGACTGACATTTCTACAGATAATTACATCTTGATGCCATACAATATAATATGGTTTACGGCAAACAAAAGAGAAGTACTTAAATGTCTCAGAGAAACATTGTCTGAACCATAGACTGTATATAAAGAGGTCTGAACCCAGTTATCTTGCATGGCTTAAGCCTGGCCCCCAGCTTTACTGTGGGGAACCTTGGAGTTACATGAAAACAAGCCTCTGGGACAGCCTTCTTCCACCTACAAAATATGAAAATGAGAAACATCTCGTCTCAAAGAATGCTGAAAAAGTAGTCCATGCATTTGTTACCTGTCGACCGCTTGGGGAATTCTGTGAAAGAATAAAAATGTTGTGGCTTGTTCAGATGTGTTTTACTCACTGCAGAGTGGGGAGAGACATCACACAAGGCGGTACAATTCTTTCTAATGGACAACATTCAGAGTTTAGGTTTTTGTATCATCACTTAAATGGATAGTTCAACGCAAAAAGAAAATTCACTCATTATCTACTCATCTCTTTGCCGATGGAGGGGTCTCTGTGAAAATAAATGTGAATACAACTCCAGGAACTCCTGGACAGGCTAATTTATTATACAATTATGCTCCAATCATTCACTAAGTCATGTGATAAACACCTTCACCACCCCTGCTGATGTGGCATATCTGTATGCATTGGGGGTTCAAGTAAATTGAATTCAAACTGTGATGTGAGAGCTTGTGAATGGTTTGTATTTATATAGCACCTTTCTAGTCTTGATGATCACTCAAAGCACTTTACAATACAGTTTGCAATTCACCCATTCACACACATATTCATACAGTTTTTTTTTCAATGAAGGGCAATTTGGGGTTCAGCATCTTGCCTAGGTATACTTGCTTGTGTGTCTTGTGTTGCAAGATCCTGCTTTGGCTGGAGCTGGGGGCCATCAGTGAAGTAGAGGTAGCTGGCCACTGCCTCATATAATAATAGCCATGCTTATCCTGCCATTCAGATGAGTTTTGATTTCTGTAGCATTAATTTGATCTTGTTTTGGTCTGGAATTCAGTTCCTGTCAACCTTATCAGTTGAATTTCTTTTTTGTTTTAGTTCTTTGAAAATTACTTTTTGTTAGAAAAATCTGATCCATCATGTGTCTTCCCTTATTTAGTGCCAGATGACTCTGATGCGCCAAACCAAGTTATAAATTGCCTGTGAAAATAAAACTGAAAATCTTGTAATGTTCAAGGACAAAAGATTATCGGCAAAGTTGGAGCAGCAAAACAAATCAAAAATAAAGAACCTGGGTGTTACTCAGGACTAGATTTTAATCCACACATAAACAATGTCACAAAGATTGCCTTTTATCATTTAAGAAACATTGCAAGAGTAAGACTGTACCTCACTTTGGAAACTGCCAAAAAGTTGATTCATGCTTTTATACTTTCTCGCCTGGACTACTGTAATGCACTATATTCAGGATTACCGAAAAAATCCATCGATCGCCTACAGCTTTTGCAAAATTCAGCAGCCATGGTTTTAATGAGAAATAGGAAAAGATTCCATATTACTCTTATTTTAGTGTCTTTACACTGGATTCTAGCATCACTGAGGATTGATTTTAAAATTATTTTGCTTGTTTTTAATTCTCTTAATGGTACAGCACCGTCATACATCTCTGACTGTTTATCGGAATATGTTACAAATCATTCCCTCAGGTCGTCTACAGCGGGCTTGCTCAATGTCCCAAAAACAAACTATAAAAGGTTTGGGGAAGCAGCTTTCTCTTGCTATGCTTTCCTATGCTATGCTATCCAAAGGTTTGGAACAAACTCCCACCACACATCAGACAAGCTTCTTCTGTTGATAGTTTTAAGAAACAACTCAAGACCTGTTGCTATGATAATACATTTTAGCTGCATTTTATGTATAAATACATTTATTATTATTATTGTTATGGTCTCAGCCAGCCAGGCCATAACAACATGTAATCAGGAAAGCTGTCTCAAAAGCCATCCTCCTGGGAAAGTAGATACAGTAAACACAAAGATCGATGTCATGAAGAAAAGCAGGAACTTGAAAGGTGCATAAAAATATCAAAAGAAATAGAGAAAACAACAACAATTTTCTTCTACAACTCCCAACATGCACTGAACTGTGCCTGTGGCCCCATATTTTTCTCATATTACTTCATGTAACTAAAGTCCATTGTTTGTGCTTCCATCTATCTATCTCTCTCCCTCTCTCTCCAAATTTCACTACTAATACTACCACCATATTATGATTATGATGATGATGATAAACTGTTATTATTAATAATATAATTGCATCTCAATGTATCACTATTCATTATATTTATATTTTTATGACAACAACAGTCTCTCTCTCTCTCTTCTCTCCCCTCTTATCCACTCATCTCTCCTCTCCTCCATTATTCTCCTCTAGTCAAGGCAGATGGGCGCCCACACTGATTCCAGAAACTTGTTGTAGTCACTCACTCATAGTAAACTCACTTGAATACTACTATAATAATAATAATATTGATACTACTAATACACTTTATTCATATAGCACTTTAAAAAAACGGAAGTGCTTTGAAAAGCAAGCAAAGTAAATACAAACTTGAACAAATAAAAGCAGTAATATGACAATCAAATATTAATTTGGTCCAATTTTGAGTGAAAATGGCAGAGCAGATGTTTTGGTTGCAAACCTAACAATGCTCTACTTGGCTCTACTATTGCTCTACTACTTACTTGTGTGCAAGTAGAGCTATATTTTATCCTGCACATTGAGGCCTCCATCATGAAATACAATGCACAACAAAAGACATAAAACAGTTTATATTTTGTTACATGTGTCAAACATTACATACAGTACAAAATACTATGAATATATCTTAATATATACACATTTCACTTAATAGTAACATGCCATCGCCCAAAGATATCAGTAATCATATCTTCAGTTTTAGAGCATGCCATTACTTCTGACTATACGTGTTGGCAGCTCTGTGCGGTAAACACATTTCCCGTTAGTCTGCATGAAGGTGACTGTCATCTTATGCTCAGTGACCTGGAAGTAAGCCACGCCTCCTATTGTGTGATTGACAGGACTGGAGTAGAGCTGCCAGGACTGAGGAACACTGTCCTTGTGAGTGGTGTCAGGATCGCTGACCACCCCACTCCCACTGACTACATATGAGCTCCCATCATCCTCTCTGATGAACTGTTAAAAATACAGAGACAGACAGCATTAAAGGCATCAATGTTGTGCTCAATTAGACCAAGATACAGCGACAAAATTCATTAAAGGTTCAGTGTGTAAGATTTAGGTGAAAGGGAGCAGAAAGTGAATACAAAGCAATCCTAGTGATGTTTTCACTAGTGTGTTTTATCTAAATTGTACGATTGTTGTTTTCTTAGAATGAGCCATCTATATTTAAATACTTTATATTTACATGGGGAGCAGGTCCTCTCTACAGAGGCTGCCATGTTTTTACAGTAGTAAAAACTGGACAAACTAAACGCCTCTTGAGTTTTTATGACAAGTGAAGGCTGCCACAGGTTCTCTTTCATGTTTGGAAGAGGAGGGTAAGATGAGGGGTATTCAGCTGCAACATGAAGCTGCACAGTATAAGTAGGAAGTATAATTCAGGAAAACTTTCTCATAAACCGTTCCTGGCAGAGGCCGTCCACACAGCCCAGTTCTGCCGGAGGTTTCTTACACCTGGGAGTTTTTCCTCCCCGCTGTTGCTCATGCTTGCTCGGTGTGGAACAAGTTGGATTTTGTGTTTCTTCTTGGACTTGGACTTTTGTGCAGCACCCTTAGACAACTGCTTGTTGTGATACCGTGCTATATAAATTTGAAATTTGAAATATTCAATTACTCACAAATCTATCTCTCTATATATATTTTTTCTTATTAATCAGCTGATTGTGGGCATTTTGAATGCCCATTCAGATATTGCCACAATCTCATCCAGCCAGTCGTGCGGTTGTGATCAAATTTGAAATCCTTTCTCCTCTCTCCGGCAGTCAGCTGTCATTAGTGATCCGCTGTAACTCCCCTTCAACCCAATCTCCTCCGGTTTAATCCGAAGCCATGGTCCAGTCCAGCAGAGTCATTCATAATTATTTCTCCATCAACCCCTCTGATGCCAATGACATCACATAGGGGTCAAAATGCCAAAAGTCTTAATTGCATAGAAATAAAAAAAATATTCAACTGTCAAGTTAAAGTCTCCCCTGATTTAACTGTTCTCATATCAACCACTTGTTTCCAATCTTATTTCATTGTAGGGCTTTATGCAGCACATTGATTCCCTCTTACACTGACACACACATATTGACAATCAACACATCTGTATGCTTAGACTGCAACACTCACGTTGCACAGTAGATTCCTCTTGCTCCAACGTGTTTTACAGACACACAGATAACTTCATAATGTTGAGGTAATTATAAAATTAAATATAAAACCATATCATACAAGTGGTAGATGAAGTTACCAGATATTCCATCACAGTGTATCATTCTATGTTATTGTTTCCATCTTTTCAATCCCCCCTCCCTTTCTGCTTCTGTTGTGCAGTGACTTTAGTTTTTTTACGGTCATTTTGTGCCATACAGACTTGCATAGTGAAGATAAGGCTTACAGTGTACCATTCTTAAGGCTGTCTTTACTCAGTAGCCATCACATTGTGCAATCATTTACTTCATTGAGATAAGTTGAAGCCAATTGTTGGACTGTAAGTTATACTACTGCAGGAAAAACAAATGCTCATCTTCCTGGAACAATATGTCAACACTGTGCTCATATAAAATAAATAAGATTTCATCTTTATGACTAATTATATTGACCAGTAATATCCAATGAAACAAAGTATCATTTAACCCAATAACTATCTGGATGGTTTCTAATTTTTGGAAATGTATAAAACCTGTGATTGTGTAATGTTGGCACATGCCAGTCTTGGTGCCAGAAAATGATGCCAACTAGCTTTGAACTATCAACAAGTACAGTCTTTGTAGCACCCACTAGTGAATGCCACCGCCTGCACAGAGAGGGGCAATCTTGCACATACTCTTCTCAAACACAGTGTGATAAGTGGGATATGAAAAAGAATAAATAACTGTCAAAGAGACAGACAGACAAATAACAACACACTGAGATACACTTCCTTGATGAATCTATGTACACATGATATTTTTTATGATTGAGCGTGCACTCACTTACATACCTGCAGATTGTGGTCATGGCCAGACAAGTACACAGTGATTCTGTATTTCTTCAGCAGGGGCCTCAGTCTGTTGACCAGACAGGATAATGACCAGCCACCACAACATAGGCTGATCTGACACATGTCATACATACTGGCACTTCAGTTAAAAGGCAACAACAGAACAAAATGTAACTGTATCAACACAAATAAAACAAAAATAGTTATGAAACAAGATGGAATAAATAAACATATTATTTTATATATGTGGGTGTGTGTGTATATATGTACATATATAGTTGTATGTGTATATACATGTACCCATACATTATTATTTTTTATTATTATTATCATTATCATTATCATTACTATTACTATTAATATTATTTATCCAATTTAATTTAAATCAATTGAAACAATTCCTAAAAAAGTTAGACATTTTTTTAAACAAAATCACTTTCCTCACCTCTCTTCCCTCATGAAAGTGAGGGAGTAGGGGGAGGCAGAGTTCACAGCCGGAACAGGCGGGGTAGGGCTTAGCCCAGACAGGCTTCTCTCCCCGACTCTGCTACCCTTATTATATGAATGGTATAAAAAAATATGAAAAGGAGGATTCCAAACCAAATCACTTTCATGAATTATTTTTTTTTTAAATATACGAATTAATTAATAAGGAGATATTTTATATATATATATTTAATGAATTTTTCTCCATTCATTTCCCTTATATCAACCACCAATCCTAAAAAAAGTTGGAATCATAAACAAATTACTGTCCCAATAAGGATTTCCCTAAAATTAAAAAAAATATTTTAAAACATACTCAGAAATTTCAATTACTTATGAATTTTTTACAACTTTAAAATATTTTTTTCTCCTTAAAATACACATCCCACTCTCAAACAATGAGAATTAAACTTTACAAATATATTTTATCCACTAATTAACCAAAAAATGGTAAATACACTGAGATTCTCAGACGTTTTGTTTTAACCACGATAAATAGGAACACGTGTGAGCAAGGCATCCCCCCAAAATACATTACAAAACACAATAGAATGAAATACAACAATAAAATGAAATACTTGTTCTACTACTACTACTTATGGTGAGTATACTGATGACATGATGCTATTGTGATTGTTAACAACAATATGTAACAATAATACTATATGATGATAATATTTATAATAATATATTAGAAATATGTGTTGTGCTGCTGCTTCATTGGAAAAAAAAAACATTCAGCCACTCGGCCCTGTCCAAGATGAAACACCAAAACACTTGACTTCGGCTAACAATAGTCTTTGGCTTCCACTGACTGCATTTCCATTGGATTTGCACTCAAAATCACTGCTTTTTAATGCTTTGTGAGTGTGGGAATCATGGGGATTGTGACTTGATCAGGTGGGTGCAATGGTTTTTTACGTCCACCAGATGGAGGTCATTGACCACTGATCACAATAGTTTTTTCAAGCTTCAACATCTTGAATCAACTTTATCAGTGTTCAAGTCAAGTCAACTTTATGATCAATAATGCCATATGTGCAGGACATACAGAGAATAGAAATAGCTTTTCCCTCTTATCCCCGGTGCAAACAGCATTCAACATGAAATATAAAATATCTAGTATGTAATAATGTAATAATAACAACACACTTTGGATCTCTCTGTGTGTATGTAATAATAATAACACTATATAATAATCATATTTATAACAATATAGTAGTAATATGGGTCTGTTGTGCTGCTGCTACTGCTGCATCATTCACTACTGACCGTCCCATTCGCTTATAATGGAGAGTGTTTTTCCCTGAATATCTCAGGGACGGAAGGTCGTAGCTGCCAGCCACTGCCACCAACGGAAAGAGCACCCCTGAAAATGGGGAGGTAGCCAAAGTCCTGAGTCTCTGGCACCCCGGGAAATTATGTGTCCACCGAGCCGGACGCGGACACGCTTGGCTATTATCCCCCTACCTAACCCTAACCCTAACCCCTAACCCCTAATCCTAACCCCCCCCCCCACACACACACTCATTTATTTATTTTAATAAATATCAATTTTTGTACAGTTTACTGAATATATTGCGATACTACTGCTCAATTAATTACTATTATTATCCCATCACCTATTCAATTTGTAACCCATGTCAAGATATGATATAAATAAGAATAAATAGTTTAAAGGCTGCATAAATAAGTTTAAAATTAGTGATCCATTTTATGTAAGTCAATTCATCAAAGTTAATTAGAAATGTTCATACAACAATAATTTAATGTCTATTTAAGATTAAAAGTATGCTGACAGAAATTTCATGCCTGTCCCTTTAAGGGACTAGTGACACTCAACGCAGCGCCTGCGTGATGCTGCAGCAGAGACCATAGGGAGAGAGCAGAGGAGAAAACGGAGAAAAACGAGCTGCGATTAATAAGCAGAAAAAGAGTGAAAAAAGTTGATTTAGCAGTTGAAAAATATAACTTACCTGGTCGGGAACTGACGGGGATTTTATGAGAACTAAGTCACACCGGTTTTGGTGAGTTTTGTGTTTATTTTCTTGCAATTTTGCTGCGTTGTACCTTTTTAGCGGAAAGCTAATGCTAAAAACGTAGCTATTCACAAGGAAATGCTCTGTCATAACCTGTTTATCAGTTATTTTTTTGGGTTTATGAAGACTGTAAATGTTACAAAAGTGTGTGTAAGCTGTATAAATGAAAGGTATGCGCTGTAGTTTGTGTGGGAGACGGAGCCGTGAGTTGAGAGAGACCGCTCCGCTGCCATTTTGAGACGAAAAAACACCGTAGCAGTAACGTTACAACTCAGAAACTGTGAAACATTTAATTGTGTGATTTGAGGATTTAAAAAGAGATTATTTGTGTTTATGACATGTTACACAGGTCAGGTTTTTTGCTCGGTTTGAAGCTGGGTCGGAACAAGGACTTTGCACACACAGACGGGATTCAAGATGGCGAGCCAGACCCAGACCTTCACCTTCAACTCATCTACTCCTTCGCGCCAGTGAGGAAATCTTCGGCGTATGGTGACTCAGTGCTAGGAGTATCAGGAACTAGTTTGAACTGAACTGATTGATTTGTTATTTTTTTCGGACTAAATTGAACTGAGGAGAAAAAAGACTGGTCTAACTTAATTTAGATTAGCTACGAAAGGAAAAAGTGAAATACTCTTTTCAATTATACTTGCCTTAGTATTAGGAACCTGCAGGGTATTTGTTTTGTTTTGTGTACTGTATTTTATATGTGTGTTTTGCATTCAGTAAATTGCCGGCCTTTTGTACTTAGAGCAACGGTCTCTGGTGTGATTAGTCTTGCTTCCCACTCCTTAGAACCTAGAACTGGTCCAGTGGCGCAGTAAGTGGTGTGATACCGGTGCTACAAATTCAATTAAATTTTATTTGTATAGCACCAAATGATAATATACATTATCTCAAGGAGCTTTACATAGAAGGTCAAGACATTAAAATATTGTTTAATATAGAGAAACCTAACAGTTCCCACAATGAGCAAGCACTTTGGTGACTGTTAAGAGTAAAAACTCCCTCACATACAGGGAGAAACCTCTAGCAGAACCAGGTTCAATGTGGACGGTCATCTGCCTCTACTGGTTGGGATGAGCAGAGAAAAATGGGGAGAGAAGAGAAACAGTGGGGAGGGGGAGGCGAGAGACCGGAACACTTGAGCAACATCAGGTAGCAGCTCTGACTAGTTAAAATGTAAACGATAACAGTGTAAAGAAGTTATTGATTATTAATGATAGCAGCAACAATTAATATAATAATTAATTAAGTATTGTTGTTAATAATAATAATGATAATAATAATAATAATAGTTGTTCTCCTTCAGTTCTGGAGTCAGAGATACCTGCAATGTGAGAGAAACAGAGAGAGGGACACGTCAGTAACATAGTTATTGACATTTATTAAAATAAATAAATGAGTGTGTGGGGGGGGGGGGGGCGGTTCAGGACTCACCTGATCCAGCCAGGCTTTATCAAAAAGGAATGTTTTAAGTTTAACCTTAAATGCACAGAAGGTGTCTGCCTGGTAGCTGAATGCTCTACCTCATGTTCTACTCTTACAGACTCTTGAAACCACAAGAGAGACTGTGTTTTGGGAACGAAAACACCTACTGTAGATGCTTGAGAGAGAGTCTGAGCCAGGGACAGTAAATATGGTTGAGGTTCCATCAATAAGGTGAGTAATAAAAAATGTGATACCTTACTGTGATGTAAACTGTGTTCTGAGAATGTTTTGTAAATCTGTGGGGATTTATGTAGGTAACATTAATTTGACAACCTTTACCATTTCTATTGGGGAGCCAATTTCACGGCTATGCTCAGTATCAAATTCTAAATCCACATTAAAAAATTGGGGAGTAAAACATATGAAAAGATGAGGAGGGCAGTTGATTTTCATGTGATTTTTACTATGTTGTAGACTGGTTTGTTTTAAATGTCCCCATGCAAAATGGAACGTGCATAACTTGTAGGTACTACAGTACCAGTATAGTGCCTGGAAAAGATAATATTGGATACATGCATGATGCCTCGAGCTGCAACTGACAAGTAACACAGAAAGTGAGGGTAAACAAATGCACGTAAGAGGCATTGTCATCATCCACAGGGTCTTCTCCTGTGTCTTTTCACTCTGTAATGTGTATACTGATGACTGCCGCAGCTGGCATGACAACAGATTACTTTTCAAACTTGCTGATGACTCTGTGACAGTCAGTCTCCTCCATGCGGATGAGAACAGCCATGGTCCCATTGTGGATTGTGAATCTGTATTGATGTGACTGCATTTTTACTAATAAATGTGACAAAAACCAAGGACATGAGTTTTAGGCATCAGCCCTCAAACTCTGAGTACTATCATCAAGGGGCAGGTGATAGACTTTGTAAAGAACTACAAGTACCTTGGGATGAACATTAACTATGATCTCTCTGATGACTATGTCCCTGATGATGGCTGTTTGTATTACGGATAGCATGTGGCTGATCCCTTATTCAGTAGAACATGTAGTAACATGTCCATGTTCCATGCTGTTTATTTAAAAATAATTTACTTGTCTTCTTGTACAATGCTCAATGATATAGATATCCATTCCAGATTTCTGCAACATACCTTGGAATTGTATCCATAATTAATTATGAAAATAAATCCAGTTTATGATTTGTGATATATGACAATTTGATTCTGACTGATCATAATTCAAGGTCAGCTTTAATTTGCCTCAATTCAAGATACCTTAAATGAAGTTTAAAGTTAGAATGTCATTGTGGAAATCCTAAACTAGAATTGTGATTAATGAAGCATTGTGTTAGTTCATGCAGGACACGGAGTCATGTGCTCAGCTATACCGATAGGTTTATGGGTGCTCGTCAGTCACCCACCAATCACAGCCCATTCTCTCACCAAAGCGGTCCCTTTAAATACAACCTCATCCTCGCTGATCCCTGCTAAGCTATAACACTTTTAGCACTGTAATGGAAATTTTACAATTGTGTATGTATAAATGCATAAACAGACATGTATGTGGAGGACTGACCAAATGGTTGACCAAATTGTTCATCTAAAAGGGCAACTTTAAGGTTTACGGTGATGGCTTAAGAAACTTGAGTTTTATGGCCTTGAGAAACCACAACTTTATGGTATCTCGTATCTCTGATTGGGATCAAACAACTGGGATCTCACAGGGGGGGGGAGTCATCCACAGAACATGTAAACAAAAGGACAGGATGTCTCCTCCACTGAGTGAAAATACAGAAGGGTAATATATACCTTTGCATGCTTAGTGGGAGGGGGCTGTGAGTTATAAGAACACAGATTCTCCTATGTTCTTTGCTTATTTGTGCATGTCATTCAGGTGATGTGTACCAATGAGTCCATCTGCAGATGCTGAATTAAACTTATAGAAAGAAGTGTTTGACTTTGTGCTTGTTTCACAGAAACTGCCACCACAGCACCGAGTCCAAACACGGTTGTGGTAAATCATCTTAAACAAAGGTACCTTGCCTGCTACGCCCACTGGGGGCTCTGCATATGTTCCCTGTTTTATCTCAGCACGCTGCTCGGCTAACCAGGGAACATCCAAAGAATGGAGCCTTCAGCGCCAATCATAACTGTGTCCCCATTTGCAACAAATGGGTAAATCATGACAAAGAGTTCCTGACTGAACTCGGAATAAAATGAATTTCTGAAACTATAATAGTTCAACTGAATTGTAGATATCTAATGTTATTTTAATTCTACCATTACCTGTCTTGACATGTACTGTAGATGCTTGAGAGAGTGTCTGAGCCAGGGACAGTAGACATCACTGAGGTTCCATCAATAATGTGAGTATTGAAACGCATGATATTTTACAATATACTGTGATGTAGATTCTCAGAAAGTTACAGAAATTTGCGGGGGAAAATTGTTTGCAGATGCTATGAATGTCGTGTTAATTTCTGACACTCAGTTCACATTTATAGAGTTGGCTTGTTTTGTCAAGAAATCATCCATGTAAATTAAAAGAACAGGGAACAAATTATTTATCATGTATTGCTATATTTATTTCTTTACCATTTTCACTTTCAGTGTGGCCAGAGGCATTATGTTTTCAGCTTGTCCATCCATCTGTCTGTCCCATTCATGTGAAAGCGATATCTCATGAACAACTACATTATGTAAGTCAAAGGTCGAAAGGTCAAGCTCACTTGACTTTGCATTGTTTTGAATACAAAGGAAATATCATTACATGTGGCACAAACATTCACTTGGACTCAATGATGACTTGAATAGAATTCAGTTGTCAAAGATCAAATGGCAAGGTCACTAGGACCTCACAAAGCACACTTCTTGCCTTGTAAATGCGATATATCCGAAATGCCTTGAGGGAATTCTTTCACATTTGGCACCAACATTCGCATGACATTGGATTTAATTTTGGTGGCCAAATGTCACAGTGTTCTCACAAAGTATGTTAATATTTTTCCTGAAAATGATATCTAAAGATCAGCTCATGGGAATCTCATGGGAATCTCATCAAACTTGGTAAAAACAGTAACTTCAACTCAAAGATGAAGGATTTTATTCCCTTCGAAGTTAAAGGTCAGAGTAACCTCAAGTCACTGTAAATGTGATATGTTAGGACTGTCAGTAGGGAATTTCATTATATCTGGTAACTTGGAGTCACTGCTTGAGTGAATTTCTTATCAATGTTACATGAGTTGTCTCTTGGATTTTAGCCCTCTACCTGGTCAGGGGCCTAAACAGGGGCCAAAAAGACACGACTCAGAAACTTGTAGGCATTTTACATCTAGGAATAGTGCCACCAATTGTCCAGCAGGCATGCCTCACAAGGTGCTTCCAACTTGGGTAGTGTGACTGGGTTGGCAGTCTCTTGGTTCTGGAGCTTTTGGGAAAATTAGGATCCCTTTCGGGGCCTTCCCAAGGGCCTAGGAGCCCCATATTTGACCCACTGGTCACGAGAGGCTCTTTGAGCCTGCATTACCCATTTTCACCAAAACCGCAGTGGGGCCCAGGTGACCTTTGTGACCTTTGGTATCAATTAAGCCAATTTTTGAAGTTCCATTTTGACAGCAGTACCTCAAAGTAATGGTTAATATTTACCAGTGTGTTAGGTGAATGTGTATATGTGCTCAGGAAACTATTTGTAATACGGTCTGTTCGTGTAGCGTGAAGTAATATTGATAATTACATGACGACGATTAAGTTAACATAAGGCACATTAATCTCCTGCAATGCTAACTGTGCGCCGTCTGTGGAATAGTAGTACACCGTGGCTGTGGAAAAACTATGTGACTAGTGTTGTTGCAAGCAGGCTATTTTAAATTTATTTTTTCAGAAATATTTGCGTTACTGAGTGAGTGTACTGTTCTAAATTGTGAGTTGCAATATATTATCAGTATATTAGAAGTAAGCCGAGTTAAAGAATATTTTGTGAAATGCTGTATTTGTTTATCTTACATGCTTATGTTTACTTTATTACTGGTATCCAAAGTTGTTTGATGAATGCAAGTGCTAGGTGACAGATAAGACATGTTAAATGTCTGTCTGGATGTACATTGTCTATAGTAATATTTCAGTATAGTCTATTGACGTATGTAATATTTCAGTTTGGTAGATATTCAGCAGTAATTGTACACATTGTGGCATTTGTATTTACAGTAGGTGGTTACCCTGATAATGAGTCATAATACACATGATCTAAGAAAGGTATGTGTCCATTTATCGTTCACTCAAATACTCCCTTTTTCAGGTATTTTACACTATAAAAACAACTTCCGGCTACGGCGACCCGAATGTAGTTGTGCTTCCTGGGTCCCCAGGGGAACCTCTACTGAAAACTTGGGGCCCCTGGGTGGTTTTGGGCTCGAACTGAGGTAGGAGGTAGGTGGAAAAAATTAGATATCTTGACCTGCAACACCCAGAGCTTTAATAACACATATGGAGCCTTCTGGGGTGAGAGGAGATCCAGTGTGCAAAATGTCAGAGCTCTAGCTGGTCAGGGGTCCAAACTGCGAATCTTTGATATCATCTAGATTTGCCACTGCCTGTTTATATCTTTGAATGACTTCTATTTTTGATATTTTATATTTCAAGTTGAATGCTGTTTGCACCGGGGATAAGAGGGAAACACTATTTAAATTCTCTATATGTCCTGCACATATGTCATTATTGATCATAAAGTTGACTTGACTTGAACACTGATAAAGTTGATTCAAGATGTTGAATCTTGGAAAAACTGTTGTGATCCGTGTTCAATGACCTCCATCTAGTGGACGGAAAAAACCATTGCACCCACCTAATCAAGTCACAATCCCCATTATTCCTACACTCACAAACCATTAAAAAGCAATGATTTTGAGTGCAAATCCAATGGAAATGCAGTCAGTGGAAACCAAAGACTATTGTTAGCAGAAGTCAAGTGTTTTAGTGTTTCATCTTGGACACTGCCTTTGTTATTTGTCTGTAGCCATGTCCAAACTATTCCACAAAGGGCCGAGTGGCTGAATGTTTTCTTGCCAATTCAAGATTCAACAATTTTTACTGTCAAATACACAGCAGAACACACGTTCCCCTGTGAATTGAAATTCTTGTGCTGTCCTTTCTGGAAAACCAGCTGACCAAAATTGACATTCAAATACAATATTGACATCAAATACAATAAGAATATGAAACATGTTTAAGAGTAAGGTGAAAACAAGGGTAATGAGGTGAATAGGGTGAGGATTTTGCAAAACTGAGCAGTGCAAATGTATGCAATGTAAATGTAAACAGTACAAATGGACATAGTTTAATAATGGAGGCAGCTCTCCTGTGAACCCTGCCTGCGGTGGTAAATGCTCTGCAGAGAGGGCAGTGAGTTCTTGATGATTTTTTCTGCTGTCTTCACCACTCTCTGCAGGCGTTTGCGGTCCATAGTAAATGTGCTGTCGTACCACACGGTGATGCAGCTGGTCAATATGCTCTCAATGATGCAGCTGTAGAAGTTGCTGAGGATCTTAGGAGTCATCCCAAACTTCCTCAGCCTCCTCAGGAAGTACAGTCGGTGTTGAGCCTTCATGACTAGCTGTGTGGCGTTTAATGTCCAGGTGAGGTCGTCACTGAAGTGGACCCCGAGGTATTTAAAGCTGAAATGATTGAAGCAGCAGCAGCAGCACAACTGACACATATTACTACTATATTATTATTAGTTTGGCAACCCCCCCCCCCATTTTCAGGGGTGCTCTTTCTGTCGGTGGCAGTGCCCGGCAGCTATGACCTTCGGTCCCTGAGATATTCAGGGAAAAACACTCCCTATTATAAGCGAATGGGATGGTCAGTAGTGAAAGTTTCACCAAGTGTGGAGGCCCAAATCGTTCCTCCAGAATAGTGTTAGGAGCACGTTTCAGGTTATTTGTAGTCGTGGTGGTGGTGGTTTGTAGTGCTGGATTTATTTGGGAGAGCATCACATTTATATTAGTACTGTAATTCTGTACATACTGCCATATTTATATTCCACTGATAATTCTGTTTATATTTATACCATTCATTCTGTTCATCCCGCCATATCTGCCATATTTATACTCTTGATATGGTCTAGATTTGCCACTGCCTGTTTATATCTTTGAATGACTTCTATTTTTGATATTTTATATTTCATGTTGAATGCTGTTTGCACCGGGAATAAGAGGGAAACGCTATTTCAATTCTCTGTATGTCCTGCACATATGGCATTATTGATCATAAAGTTGACTTGACTTGAACACTGATAAAGTTGATTCAAGATGTTGACTCTTGGAAAAACTGTTGTGATCCGTGGTCAATGACCTCCATCTAGTGGACGGAAAAAACCATTGCACCCACCTAATCAAGTCACAATCCCCATTATTCCTACACTCACAAACCATTAAAAATCAATGATTTTGAGTGCAAATCCAATGGAAATGCAGTCAGTGGAAACCAAAGACTATCGTTAGCAGAAGTCAAGTGTTTTAGTGTTTCATCTTGGACACTGCCTTTGTTATTTGTCTGTAGCCATGTCCAAACTATTCCATAAAGGGCTGAGTGGCTGAATGTTTTCTTGCCAATTCAAGATTCAACAATTTTTACTGTCCAATACACACGAGAACACACGTTCCCCTGTGAATTGAAATTCTTGTGCTGTCCTTTCTGGAAAACCAGCCGACCAAAATTGACATTCAAATACAATATTGACATCAAATACAATAAGAATATGAAACGTGTTTAAGAGTAAGGTGAAAACAAGGGTAATGAGGTGAATAGGGTGAGGATTTTGCAAAACTGAGCAGTGCAAATGTATGCAATGTAAATGTAAACTGTGCAAGTGGAGATAGTTTAATAATGGAGGCAGCTCTCCTGTGAACCCTGCCTGCGGTGGTAAATGTGAATGAGTTCTTGATGATTTTTTCTGCTGTCTTCACCACTCTCTGCAGGCGTTTGCGGTCCATAGTAAATGTGCTGTCGTACCACACGGTGATGCAGCTGGTCAATATGCTCTCAATGATGCAGCTGTAGAAGTTGCTGAGGATCTTAGAAGTCACCCCAAACTTCCTCAGCCTCCTCAGGAAGTACAGCCGCTGTTGAGCCTTCATGACTAGCTGTGTGGCGTTTAATGTCCAGGTGAGGTCGTCACTGAAGTGGACCTCGAGGTATTTAAAGCTGAAATGATTGAAGCAGCAGCAGCAGCACAACTGACACATATTACTACTATCTCACCAGTTACAGTTAAAGCTGTAAAGTTACCCAGATTAACTTCATTATTTTCATTTAGTCAATCCAAACAGTAAAGTGGACAGAATGCATTTTGTTGATTCTACAAATTTTAGCAGGGAGATAACACAATTTCTATGCCAAGATAGAAACAACAATAAGTTTTCACAACTAATATTCAGCAATGAGATGATCATGATCACCCATGGGCATCATGTAAGAAAACCAAAATACAAATACAAAGTAGAAAAGATAAACCATAGTCTTTTACAAATTTGGGTAAATAACCAAGAATTAAGAATAGCCTTGTCCATGCCTACAATATGAAGAGCCACAGTGAAGGTAGAGGTAATGAGGTAGGATAGTAATCAAAGGAAATAGCGTGTTTCAGGGCCATTCTGCACCCATCAATTAAACCTCAAATGAAACCATTTGTTACATTCACAGACTGACATTTCTACAGATAATTACATCTTGATGCCATACAATATAATATGGTTTACGGCAAACAAAAGAGAAGTACTTAAATGTCTCAGAGAAACATTGTCTGAACCATAGACTGTATATAAAGAGGTCTGAACCCAGTTATCTTGCATGGCTTAAGCCTGGCCCCCAGCTTTACTGTGGGGAACCTTGGAGTTACATGAAAACAAGCCTCTGGGACAGCCTTCTTCCACCTACAAAATATGAAAATGAGAAACATCTCGTCTCAAAGAATGCTGAAAAAGTAGTCCATGCATTTGTTACCTGTCGACCGCTTGGGGAATTCTGTGAAAGAATAAAAATGTTGTGGCTTGTTCAGATGTGTTTTACTCACTGCAGAGTGGGGAGAGACATCACACAAGGCGGTACAATTCTTTCTAATGGACAACATTCAGAGTTTAGGTTTTTGTATCATCACTTAAATGGATAGTTCAACGCAAAAAGAAAATTCACTCATTATCTACTCATCTCTTTGCCGATGGAGGGGTCTCTGTGAAAATAAATGTGAATACAACTCCAGGAACTCCTGGACAGGCTAATTTATTGTACAATTATGCTCCAATCATTCACTAAGTCATGTGATAAACACCTTCACCACCCCTGCTGATGTGGCATATCTGTATGCATTGGGGGTTCAAGTAAATTGAATTCACACTGTGATGTGAGAGCTTGTGAATGGTTTGTATTTATATAGCACCTTTCTAGTCTTGATGATCACTCAAAGCACTTTACAATACAGTTTGCAATTCACCCATTCACACACATATTCATACAGTTTTTTTTTCAATGAAGGGCAATTTGGGGTTCAGCATCTTGCTTAGGTAGACTTGCTTGTGTGTCTTGTGTTGCAAGATCCTGCTTTGGCTGGAGCTGGGGGCCATCAGTGAAGTAGAGGTAGCTGGCCACTGCCTCATATAATAATAGCCATGCTCATCCTGCCATTCAGATGAGTTTTGATTTCTGTAGCATTAATTTGATCTTGTTTTGGTCTGGAATTCAGTTCCTGTCAGCCTTATCAGTTGAATTTCTTTTTTGTTTTAGTTCTTTGAAAATTACTTTTTGTTAGAAAAATCTGATCCATCATGTGTCTTCCCTTATTTAGTGCCAGATGACTCTGATGCGCCAAACCAAGTTATAAATTGCCTGTGAAAATAAAACTGAAAATCTTGTAATGTTCAAGGACAAAAGATTATCGGCAAAGTTGGAGCAGCAAAACAAATCAAAAATAAAGAACCTGGGTGTTACTCAGGACTAGATTTTAATCCACACATAAACAATGTCACAAAGATTGCCTTTTATCATTTAAGAAACATTGCAAGAGTAAGACTGTACCTCACTTTGGAAACTGCCAAAAAGTTGATTCATGCTTTTATACTTTCTCGCCTGGACTACTGTAATGCACTATATTCAGGATTACCGAAAAAATCCATCGATCGCCTACAGCTTTTGCAAAATTCAGCAGCCATGGTTTTAATGAGAAATAGGAAAAGATTCCATATTACTCTTATTTTAGTGTCTTTACACTGGATTCTAGCATCACTGAGGATTGATTTTAAAATTATTTTGCTTGTTTTTAATTCTCTTAATGGTACAGCACCGTCATACATCTCTGACTGTTTATCGGAATATGTTACGAATCATTCCCTCAGGTCGTCTACAGCGGGCTTGCTCAATGTCCCAAAAACAAACTATAAAAGGTTTGGGGAAGCAGCTTTCTCTTGCTTCTCTTTCCTATGCTATGCTATCCAAAGGTTTGGAACAAACTCCCACCACACATCAGACATGCTTCTTCTGTTGATAGTTTTAAGAAACAACTCAAGACCTGTTGCTATGATAATACATTTTAGCTGCATTTTATGTATAAATACATTTATTATTATTATTGTTATGGTCTCAGCCAGCCAGGCCATAACAACATGTAATCAGGAAAGCTGTCTCAAAAGCCATCCTCCTGGGAAAGTAGATACAGTAAACACAAAGATCGATGTCATGAAGAAAAGCAGGAACTTGAAAGGTGCATAAAAATATCAAAAGAAATAGAGAAAACAACAACAATTTTCTTCTACAACTCCCAACATGCACTGAACTGTGCCTGTGGCCCCATATTTTTCTCATATTACTTCATGTAACTAAAGTCCATTGTTTGTGCTTCCATCTCTCTATCTCTCTCCCTCTCTCTCCAAATTTCACTACTAATACTACCACCATATTATGATGATGATGATAAACTGTTATTATTAATAATATAATTGCATCTCAATGTATCACTATTCATTATATTTATATTTTTATGACAACAACAGTCTCTCTCTGTCTCTCTCTCTCTCTTCTCTCCCCTCTTATCCACTCATCTCTCCTCTCCTCCATTATTCTCCTCTAGTCAAGGCAGATGGGTGCCCACACTGATTCCAGAAACTTGTTGTAGTCACTCACTCATAGTAAACTCACTTGAATACTATAATAATAATAATAATATTGATACTACTAATACACTTTATTCATATAGCACTTTAAAAAACGGAAGTGCTTTGACTGAAAAGCAAGCAAAGTAAATACAAACTTGAACAAATAAAAGCAGTAATATGACAATCAAATATTAATTTGGTCCAATTTTGAGTGAAGATGGCAGAGCAGATGTTTTGGTTGCAAACCTAACAATGCTCTACTTGGCTCTACTATTGCTCTACTACTTACTTGTATGCAAGTAGAGCTATATTTTATCCTGCACATTGAGGCCTCCATCATGAAATACAATGCACAACAAAAGACATAAAACAGTTTATATTTTGTTACATGTGTCAAACATTACATACAGTACAAAATACTATGAATATATCTTAATATATACACATTTCACTTAATAGTAACATGCCATCGCTCAAAGATATCAGTAATCATATCTTCAGTTTTAGAGCATGCCATTACTTCTGACTATATGTGTTGGCAGCTCTATGCGGTAAACACATTTCCCGTTAGTCTGCATGAAGGTGACTGTCATCTTATGCTCAGTGACCTGGAAGTAAGCCACGCCTCCTATTGTGTGATTGACAGGACTGGAGTAGAGCTGCCAGGACTGAGGAACACTGTCCTTGTGAGTGGTGTCAGGATCGCTGACCACCCCACTCCCACTGACTACATATGAGCTCCCATCATCCTCTCTGATGAACTGTTAAAAATACAGAGACAGACAGCATTAAAGGCATCAATGTTGTGCTCAATTAGACCAAGATACAGCGACAAAATTCATTAAAGGTTCAGTGTGTAAGATTTAGGTGAAAGGGAGCAGAAAGTGAATACAAAGCAATCCTAGTGATGTTTTCACTAGTGTGTTTTATCTAAATTGTACGATTGTTGTTTTCTTAGAATGAGCCATCTATATTTAAATACTTTATATTTACATGGGGAGCAGGTCCTCTCTACAGAGGCCACCATGTTTTTACAGTAGTAAAAACTGGACAAACTAAACGCCTCTTGAGTTTTTATGACAAGTGAAGGCTGCCACAGGTTCTCTTTCATGTTTGGAAGAGGAGGGTAAGATGAGGGGTATTCAGCTGCAACATGAAGCTGCACAGTATAAGTAGGAAGTATAATTCAGGAAAACTTTCTCATAAACCGTTGCTGGCAGAGGCCGTCCACACAGAGCCCAGTTCTGCCGGAGGTTTCTTACACCTGGGAGTTTTTCCTCCCCGCTGTTGCTCATGCTTGCTCGGTGTGGAACAAGTTGGATTTTGTGTTTCTTCTTGGACTTGGACTTTTGTGCAGCACCCTTAGACAACTGCTTGTTGTGATACCGTGCTATATAAATTTGAAATTTGAAATATTCAATTACTCACAAATCTATCTCTCTATATATATTTTTTCTTATTAATCAGCTGATTGTGGGCATTTTGAATGGCCATTCAGATATTGCCACAATCTCATCCAGCCAGTCGTGCGGTTGTGATCAAATTTGAAATCCTTTCTCCTCTCTCCGGCAGTCAGCTGTCATTAGTGATCCGCTGTAACTCCCCTTCAACCCAATCTCCTCCGGTTTAATCCGAAGCCATGGTCCAGTCCAGCAGAGTCATTCATAATTATTTCTCCTTCAACCCCTCTGATGCCAATGACATCACATAGGGGTCAAAATGCCAAAAGTCTTAATTGCATAGAAATAAAAAAATATTCAACTGTCAAGTTAAAGTCTCTCCTGATTTAACTGTTCTCATATCAACCACTTGTTTCCAATCTTATTTCATTGTAGGGCTTTATGCAGCACATTGATTCCCTCTTACACTGACACACACATATTGACAATCAACACATCTGTATGCTTAGACTGCAACACTCACATTGCACAGTAGATTCCGCTTGCTCCAACGTGTTTTACAGAGACACAGATAACTTCATAATGTTGAGGTAATTATAAAATTAAATATAAAACCATATCATACAAGTGGTAGATGAAGTTACCAGATATTCCATCACAGTGTATCATTCTATGTTATTGTTTCCATCTTTTCAATCCCCCCTCCCTTTCTGCTTCTGTTGTGCAGTGACTTTAGTTTTTTTACGGTCATTTTGTGCCATACAGACTTGCATAGTGAAGATAAGGCTTACAGTGTACCATTCTTAAGGCTGTCTTTACTCAGTAGCCATCACATTGTGCAATCATTTACTTCATTGAGATAAGTTGAAGCCAATTGTTGGACTGTAAGTTATACTACTGCAGGAAAAACAAATGCTCATCTTCCTGGAACAATATGTCAACACTGTGCTCATATAAAATAAATAAGATTTCATCTTTATGACTAATTATATTGACCAGTAATATCCAATGAAACAAAGTATCATTTAACCCAATAACTATCTGGATGGTTTCTAATTTTTGGAAATGTATAAAACCTGTGATTGTGTAATGTGGGCACATGCCAGTCTTGGTGCCAGAAAATGATGCCAACTAGCTTTGAACTATCAACAAGTACAGTCTTTGTAGCACCCACTAGTGAATGCCACCTCCTGTACAGAGAGGGGCAATCTTGCACATGCTCTTCTCAAACACAGTGTGATAAGTGGGATATGAAAAAGAATAAATAACTGTCAAAGAGACAGACAGACAAATAACAACACACTGAGATACACTTCCTTGATGTGTATCATTTACACATGATATTTTTTATGATTGAGCGTGCACTCACTTACATACCTGCAGATTGTGGTCATGGCCAGACAAGTACACAGTGACTCTGTATTTCTTCAGCAGGGGCCTCAGTCTGTTGACCAGACAGGATGTTGGTCCGTGATCGCCGATGGACCAGACAGGATAATGACCAGCCACCACAACATAGGCTGATCTGACACATGTCATACATACTGGCACTTCAGTTAAAAGGCAACAACAGAACAAAATGTAACTGTATCACATCTTAGAGAACAACCACAGTTCTGTCTCATTTGCTTCTGTTTCTGTATGTTAATTGAAAGTGGCATGATGATGCAGAAATCGTTTGTATTTAGTGCCGTGCAAAAATATTATAATTAATAACATGCATAATACAATCATGCACATAGCAATGACTCCAAACATATAGCCTTATAAAGATTTATCAAGAACTATCTTCACAGATAAGAGAAACAAATAGCTCTTCACATCATCAAGTTATTTTTTGACAGCATGATGTAACAGAGGAATGTTTTGCGAGCAATGTTGCAGATCATCAAACACATTTTGATATAAGGTAAAGACAATGTGAGTATATCATTGGATTTATTGAAAGGAAAGAGTTAATCTAAATCCCCCATTAAAAGGTAATCCACCCCAAAACCTAAATACTGTTCTATTTGCAATAACTTTAAGTCTTTTACATCCCTGTGGAGGAATTTTTGAACCATTGCCATTGCAGGACTTTTTAAAATCCAGCACATAGGTTTTTGAGCATGAACTGTACATTCATGCTGTACTCTAAAGTCTTGCCACAGCATCATAACCGGGTTCAAGTTGAGAGCTAACATTTGGTGTTTGTCCTGATGCCTATGTAAGTACGTGCTCAGGACATTATGTGTTGCTCTACAAATTGTTTGGAGTGTCCAGGCAGTTGTTATTGACAGTTTGCTACTGCATGGCGTGAGTTTGGTTGCTTTGCAGCTTGTTTTTTCGAATTTAACTGTTGCTTGTGGGTATCGTTGTGTTATTGTGAAGTTGTGGTCTCCCTGTTGTTAAAAAAAATCCACTGTGTGTGTGTATGTGTGTGCAGAGGTGATAAAAGCACACACATTCTTTACTCAAGTAGAGGTACAGATACTTGTATTAAAAATAAAGAAGTTTAACCACTGTTTCGGCTTCTTTAACCAAGTAAAAGTATAAAAGTACAGGTTCTGAAATGTACTTTGACTTCTTTAACTGAACTACTCTTACTTCAAATAAAGTAAAGAACAATTCACTTAAACGGAGGGTTAAAGCAAATATTTTTGAGCATGAAAAACTGTCCACAAGAAAATGAGTACAATGTATTGAATGAAGTATTTTCTTAAAAGGTCCAGTGTATAAGACTTAGGAGAAAGTGATCTATTGGCAAGAATTGAATATAAAATAATCCACCAGTGGGCAATCGTCAAAATTGTACAGATTGAACAGAATGGGCCCTGCTAGATTTAAATACTTTATATTTACATCAGGAGCGCGTCCAAACTGGACAAACTAAAGCTTTTGAGTTTTTATGTCAGCTGAAGTTCACCACAGGTTCTACTACCCACCTCTGAGAGTGTTTATGTACATATGATATTCATTAGCGATATTCACTGCCACTAGATGTCGCACTAGCAGCAGTATCTCAAACCATAGCAAATGTGGAGGTAATCCTGTAATTCTCCATTTACTTTATTTAAATCTCAATAGGTATATGTTTATATCAGTGATGTAAGTGTGGATATTTCAGTGGATAAGATGCATGGTGCTAAAAAGGGAACATTTTTATTAAGAGCACCTGCTGAAATGCAGAAATTAGACTTTTTTTATTTTAAGTTTTTCTTTGCCCAAACAACACCTAGCATAATATTAGGAGATTCACTTGGGGGTTGGGGGTTTACAGATAGCAAGTGGCTGATCCCTTATTCAGTAGAACATGTACTTGTACAATGTAACTTGTACAATGCTCAATGATAAAGATATCCATTCCAGATTTCTGCAACATACCTTGTAATTTTATCCATAATTAATTATGAAAATAAATCCAGTTTATGATTTGTGATATATGACAATTTGATTGTGACTGATCACAATTCAAGGTCAGCTTTAATTTGCCTCAATTAGAGACCTTAAATTAAGTTTAA
Source organism: Paralichthys olivaceus (assembly GCF_024713975.1). Classification (NCBI taxonomy): domain Eukaryota; kingdom Metazoa; phylum Chordata; class Actinopteri; order Pleuronectiformes; family Paralichthyidae; genus Paralichthys; species Paralichthys olivaceus. The sequence goes on from NC_091109.1 coordinate 16,371,616, forward strand.
AGTGAGAATGTCATTGTGGAAATCCTGAACTTAAATAGTGACTAATGAAGCATTGTGTTAGTTCATGCAGGACACGGAGTCATGTGCTCAGCTACCGATAGGTTCATGGGTGCTCGTCAGTCACTCACCAATCACAGCCCATTCTCTCACCAAAGCGGTCCCTTTAAATACGACCTCATCCTCACTGATCCCTGCTCAGCTATAACACTTTTAGCACTGTAATGGAAATGTTACATTTGTGTATGTATAATTGCATGAGCAGACATGTACTGTATGTCGAGGACCAACAAATTGTTAACCTAAAAGTGCAACTTTAAGGTTTACGATGGTGGCTTAAGAGACTTGAGTTTTATGGCCTCGAGAAACCACAACTTTATGGTATCTCGTTGTATCTCTGATTGGGATCAAACAACTGGGATCTCACGGGGGGGGGGGTCATCCACAGAACATGTAAACAAAAGGACAGGATGTCTCCTCCACTGAGTGAAACTACAGAAGGGTAATATATACCTTTGCATGCTTAGTGGGAGGGGGCTGTGAGTTATAAGAACACAGATTCTCCTATGTTCTTTGCTCATTTGTGCATGTCAATCAGGTGACGTGTACTAATGAGTCCATCTGCAGATTCTGAATTAAACTTACATAAAGAAGTGTTTGACATTTGCTTGTTTCACAGAAATTGCCACCACAGCACAGAGTACAAACACGGTTGTGGTAAATCATCTTAACCAAAGTACCTTGCCTGTTACCCCCACTGGGGGGTTCTGCATATGTTCCCTGTTTTATCTTAGCACGCTGCTCGGCTAACCAGGGAACATCCAAAGAATGGAGCCTTCAGCGCCAATCATAACTGTGTCCCCATTTGCAACAAATGGGTAAATCATAACAAAGGGTTCCTGACTGAACTCGGAATTAAATGGTTAATATCTGAAACTATAACAGTTCAACTGAATTGTAGATATCTAATGTTATTTTAATGCTACCATTACCTTTCTTGACATGTACTGTAGATGCGTGAGAGAGTGTCTGAGCCAGGGACAGTAGACATCACTGAGGTTCCATCAATAAGGTGAGTATTGAAACACATGATATTTTACAATATACTGTGATGTAGATTCTCAGAAAGTTACAGAAATTTGTGGGGAAAAATTGTTTGCATATGCTATGAATGTCATGTTAATTTCTGACACTCAGTTCACATTTATAGAGTTGGCTTGTTTTGTCAAGAAATCATCCATGTAAAATAAAAGAACATGGAACAAATTATTTATCATGTATTGCTATATTTCTTTCTTTACCATTTTCACATTCAGTATGGCCAGAGGCATTATGTTTTCAAGTTGTCCATCCATCTGTCTGTCCCATTCATGTGAATGCGATATCTCATGAACAACTACGTTATATTAGTCAAAGGTCAAAAGGTCAAGCTCACATAACTTTGCATTGTTTTGAATACAATTTATCAAGATTGTCCAAAGGAAATATCATTACATGTGGCACAAACATTCATTTGGACTCAATCAAGTTGTCAAAGATCAAATGGCAAGGTCACTAGCACCTCACAAAGCACACTTCTTGCCTTGTATATGCGATATATATCCAAAATGCCTTCAGGGAATTCTTTCATATTTGGCACAAACATTCACATGAATTTGGATTTCATTTTGGTAGCCAAATGTCACAGTGTTCTCACAAAGTATGTTAATATTTTTCCTTAAAATGATATATCAAGATCAGCCTATGGGAATGTCGTCAAACTTGGTAAAAATATTAACTTCAATTCAAAGATGAAGGATTTTATTCCCTTCGAAGTTAAAGGTCAGCGTAACGTCACTGTGAATGTGATATGTTAGGACTGTCAGTAGGGAATTTCATTATATCTGGTAACTTGGACTGCTTGAGGGAATTTCTTATCAACGCTACATGAGTTGTCACTTGGATTTCAGCCCTCTAGCTGGTCAGGGGCCTAAACAGGGATCGCAGCCTCTTTGTTCTGGAGATTTTTGGGAAAATTACGATCCCTTTCGGGGCCTTCCCAAGGGCCTAGGAGCCCCAAATTTGACCCACTGGTCATGAGGGGCTCTTTGAGCCTGCATTACCGATTTTCACCAAAACCGCAGAAGGTCCCAGGTGACCTTTGTGACCTTTGGTATCAATTAAGCCTATTTCTAAGGGCTCCATTTTCATAGCCGTACAGAGTACATACGGGTATGAGAGGGAAGAATGTTGATCGGGGGGCCTACGTGATCGCAAAGGTGTAATTTTCAAACAGTTTGAGGCTTATTTGGCTGAAATGAGGGGCCAGCATATACTAGGCATTGATAATGGGATTTACACTAACTTCTGATTCCCCTTTCATTATAGATTGCAATTTGACGGGCCTCCAGCAAATGCCAGAAAGCACGGAGAGGTTTGAAACCACAACAGGAGCCTTCTTTACAGAAAGCCCATCCACCTATTTCGGCCTGGTGTCCGCAGGCGCGAAAGAAAAAAAGTTGTAACTGGTTGAATTAGGCAGTCAGACAGGTTCTGACACGTGTTGCTTTTGTGACACAAGGAATATTGTGCTTCACCAGCAAGTTAGCTGAAGTAGCAGAGTACCATTAAATTTCTCATATTCTAATACTTGACCATATTCATGTTATGGTTATAATGTTTACTGTCAGTTGCAGCAGTTAGAGAACAGTATTTTTGTGTATTCTTGTGTTTTATGTTCAACAAGTTATTCTAACACCAGCAGCAGTAAGAGCAGGTGTAGTTACCAGAGGGATCCAGCAGAGGGAGCATGTAGCTTTTGAGGAACATTAAGAGACACCTTGCTTACTCCCTTCAGTCATAATGCACATGATTTGAGAAAAGTTTGTGTCCATGTATTGTTCATTGTGCTCTGTGGATGATGGGAGTTTCCCCTGCAGTCTAGACCTATAGCAGCTAAGGGATGGTTCAGGACTCACCTGATCCAGCAAGGCTTTATCAAAAAGGAATGTTTTAAGTTTAACCGTAAATGCACAGAAGTTGTCTGCCTGGTAGCTGAATGCTCTACCTCCTGTTCTACTCTTACAGACTCTTGGAACCACAAGAGAGCCTGTGTTTTGGGAATGAAAACACCCACTGTAGATGCTTGAGAGAGAGTCTGAGCCAGGGACAGTAAATATGGTTGAGGTTCCATCAATAAGGTGAGTAATAAAAAATGTGATACCTTACAATATACTGTGATGTTAACTGTGTTCTGAGAATGTTTTTGAAATCTGTGGGGATTTATGTAGATAACATTTATTTGACAACTTGTACCATTTCTATTTGGGGGGGCAATTTCACGGCTATGCTCAGTATTAAATTCTAAATCCACATTAAAAAATGGAGGAGTAAAAAAATATGAAAAGATGAGGAGGGAGGTTGATTTTCATGTGATTTTTATTGTGTTGTAGACTGGTTTGTTTTAAATGTCCCCCCAGGCAAAATGGAAAATGCGTAACTTGTAGTGACTACAGTATCAGTATAGTGCCTGGAAAAGATAATTTTGGATACATGCCTCGAGCTGCAACTGACAACTGACACAGAAAGTAATGCATGTAAGACATATTGTCATCATCCACAGGGTCTCCTCCTGTGTCCTTTCACCTCCCCTCTATAATGTGTATACTGATGACTGCCACAGCTGGCATGACAACAGATTACTTTTCAAATTTGCTGATGACTCTGTGACAATCAGTCTCCTCCATGCAGATGAGAACAACCATGGTCCCATTGTGGATTGTGAATCTGTATTGGTGTGACTGTGCATTTGTACTACTAAATGTGACAAAAACCAAGGACATAAATTTTAGGCATCAGTCCTCAAACTCTTAGAATACTATCATCAAGGGACATTAAGTTTAAAGTGAGAATGTCATCGTAGAAATCCTGAACTTGAATTGTGACTAATGAAGCATTGTGTTAGTCCATGCAGAACACAGAGTCATATGCTCAGCTACCGATAGGTTTATGGGTGCTCGTCAGTCACGAACCAATCACAGCCCATTCTCTCACCAAAGTGGTCTCTTTAAATACGACCTCATCCTCACTGATCCCTGCTCAGCTCGAACACTTTTAGCACTGTAATGGAAATGTTACATTTGTGTATGTATAATTGCATGAGCAAAGATATATGTGGAGGACTGACCAAATGGTTGACCAAATTGTTAATCGAAAAGGGCAACTTTAAGGTTTACGATGGTGGCTTACTGACTGACTCCCAGCAGACCTCAGTTTACACACTGTCTCCTTCCATTAGACAGACAATCCCCATTCCCGCAGCTTGTCAATATTATTCAAAGGTTTATTGTAAAGTTGTTTAATGTTGTCAATAGATATTTAAGGACCCGTGACTTGCCAATTCATTTACATGAAATACTAAGATGACCACATCCTCTCTTAGAGGATGCAGGCTTATGCTCCTGGTAAATATGCCATAAGTAACAAGTTTGCAAAACAGGAAGTGCTGGATGACGCCCAGCCTCACAGGCCTTTGTCTTTGACATTTCCTCAATAGAATAACAGAAGAAATTTGAATATCCTTTTATCTTTCAACAACATAAAAAGAGAGGATGGCACAGTGTTAAATAAACATCTGCCCCCAGCTGGTAAATTTAAAGAGAACAATTAATCCTGATGACTTTGTGAGAATTATGGTGTTAGGTATCGATCTTCACATTTTATCGGAGGTGATCATTTTTGTCAGTGAATAATTACTTAAGAAAGAGTAATTGTTTTCTTATTGTCTTGAACTCTCCCTCAGCTCTCTCTCTCTTTCCAATTCATGTCCATCACTGTGGTGTAAAGGCAATTTCATTATTAACTGAACATAATAACAAATCCATGTTGCTGTTTAAACTCTGCAATAAATCTGCAGAAAGAGCATGGCCAGTGTAGTTCATTGTGAAACCTTTTACTGAACTTCTCATCTCGGGACAGTAGCTCAGGTTGTCACTGCATATTTACACATTACACTGTGTTACTCAGAGGTGGCAAAGGTACTCACATTCTTTACTAAAGTAGAAATACAGATACTTGAGTAAAAAAAGACTCTGGTAAAAGTAAAAGTACTGATACAACTCCTTAACTCAAGTACAGGCTCTGAAATGTTCTCAAGTATATGAGTAAAAAGTAAAAATGAATTTTTAACTTCAATGATACACAATGCTTTTTCTAGGATATAGGATAGTTTTCCTCTTTTGGTATCAACCTACACAGAACTGGTACTGAGAAAAAAAATCACTGGACACACATCTAGTTTTGCTGCCAAATTTCAGACAGAATAATAAAGACTACAGGGAATAAATGGATGTGGAATGTGTTCGGGTTGATTAAGTCCCTGCCCTTTGTACACACCACCTGTCACTACCATAGATTGGATGGTTTAGTGAGGTCCTCTCTGTGTTGATATGTTTTCTTATGTCGTGTTGTCATCCGTGGAGGTTGAAACAAGTAACGAGCCAGTTTTGAGAATTTAAGGAGTAGATACCTGAAAAATCTACTTAAGTACAGTAATGAAATATTTGTACTTTGTTACTTCCCACCTCTGGTTTTACTCATTTGATAAACTGATAGATGGATGAGACACATTGGCTGTGAAAGGATATTCACTCTAAAGACCATTTGGAGAAACTTTCTAAAGCATTATTCAGATTCAGAAAATAAAAGTAGTCTGCAATTGGTTGATTATAGTAACAGGGACTTAAGGGATGTAAAGTGTCCCAGAAAGAGTTGTTGTTGGATTTGTCTGTACTGTATATTGTGATAAATACCTCTATTGTGTTGGGGGGGGAAGCAGAACCCTCAGAACCCAAACACACTTTGGCCCAATGGGCTGCAGTTGAAAAGGACTGCTGAAGATTATACACTGAAAATAAAAGGAAAATAAATCTCAGGTGGATCCAACAGTGTTTGACACCCAGATATACTGTATGGCTGCACCTCCCCCTTACCACTTTTTACACTTTGCACTTTTCCGTGTTGCATCTTCATTATAGCCCCTTGATAACATACCTCAAAATTTGAATAGAAGAAGAAAAAGAAGAATTACTTTTATTGTCATGAATACACTCTGTCACACTGTGAATTTCATTTTATTTTCATTTTATTTTATTTTATTTATTCATTTATTTTTTCTTATACAACTTATAGGTCCATTGTCTGTCTGTATATGTTGTTTCCATTGTTGTTGTTTGTTTGCACTATTTGTTGTTTGTTATAAGTTGTGTGTTATATATTACTTGCACATTTGGAGTATGGGGAAACGCAATTTGAATCCTCTGTGACCTGTTGCATTGTTTGGTTGACAATAAAGTTCACTGAGACTAAGACTAAAGAAGCAATGGACCACAGAGCCAAGTGAATGCTTGATTGCTGCACTGAAGTCAGTACTATAAAGGTAAGATTTTTGGGGGGGAGAAATTGAAATAAAATTACATAATTCACCAGGGTCTGGGAGCATTAAGCTTTTCTCTGGTATTTAAATTTAATCTCACCCATCAACACAGATCACTAAACTCTGCTGTTGTTGCTTTTCTTGACATGTGTGCGTGTGCAGGTATGTGTGCATGTGTTCCTGAAGCTTTATCCTGTGTAAACAGTTGGTGGACTCATTTAGTCATTTGGATTCAGTCCTTCCCTTCGGAGTGTTCCTTGGTATTCAAGCCACGGTGAAGTGTAATACAGCCAGGCCCCTCACTGCCAGGGGTGGGGGGGCTTGTGGGACTAGAAGGATAATGGGGCAGGGGGAGGAGCTCTGGCAAAGTGCCACATGTGCCAACTCCATGGGAAGAAAAACTGCCGTCTACATTAAACAACCACTGTCTCTGCTTTGAAATTTGCTACAAATCATTGACAGTCCTTCCTAATCATCTCACAAAGCTATAGTGTTGTACATGCATTCCAACCTTCCTGCTGCTAGTTTCACTTGATTTAATCTGCATGTGAAACTGAATTTGCAGAGATTTTATTACAGTTACATTGTTGAACAGGTTACCGTGTGTGGTGAAGTAATGTAGTAGTAAGACTGATTTGAAAAGGCTGGCCACCCTGTACATATGAGAGCAAAGACAAACAACAGAGGGCTTCCCTTTCAGTAACGTGGAATATTAACTGTGGTTAACACAGTATAAACCTCTCTATTAACATACCACAGTCCAAACTCACTCTCAGTGTCTCTGTATGTCTGGAAGCATAACTCTAAACCACTCAGTCTATGAATAGACCTCCAGATCACCCACTTGAGCTCTTAGTGGAAGTCCTGACTAATGTCCTCTGCAGAGACATGATGATGCCATCGACCTGGTCAGAGCTTGTAAGCTTCTAGAATATTTAGGTTCTCTCACGCTGTAGTAAGGGTTGTATGGTCAACATACCATCGGGAAGCATGTCATCCATTCCATTCCCACTATGACGACACTGAACCTACTATACCTCTCGGTTTGAGTCACATTACCAACATCTTTGTGTCGGTTGAACATTGACCAACCAAATTAAAATTTTTATAAATCTGTCATGAAACATATTCACCACCTGTTACATCTTTTTAAAACTTCTTGTGGTAATTAAAATAATAAGCAAATATATAAATATTGAGCCAAATGAAAAACTCATTTTGAGATAAATAAGTCTAATGAATTATTTTGCATACAATAAATACTGGGGGGAAACTATTGTGTTGTTTATCACAAACCACCTTTTTTTTTAAAAACCTGGATTTGTTTTTTTAAACAGTGGAATATAATAGCATCTGATATGTTCCTGGTCGAACTCAAGTGTAATAGTTTCGTCAACTTGGAAAATACATATGATTGAATTATTAACACTTGGAAACTTAATTCAGTCACAAGATTGAATCATGTTATTGAACATTACACCGCAACAGTGTCACTAAAAATAACAAGTCAACCATTACAAGGTTGCAATATGTAAGTTTTTGCATGTGCCTGACTATTTGATCTCTTTTGTCTGTGAGGGTTGTAGAGCAGCGTGGAATGAATGTTGAACTGTTGAATACTGAAGAAGAGTTCAGGTGTTGGTAGCAGAAATATTCACAGAAACCACTGCGACTCAGGTGGACTATTGTTTAACGTTGGCCTATAAACTGTCTCTCACCTTCACAGAACAAGAAAACTTGTTATATCAGGCCTTTTGTGTTGAGGTAATAGAAGCCCTTAATTTGGAGCATGCATTGTAATTTGAGGACTTTGTTGCAACAATGGTTTTTCTGAAATCAGCCTCAGTTACTTACTTGGAATTTGTTACAGATGTTCCATGTTTCTTTCTTTCACTTGATTTCAAAGAATCTGCCAGGTGAAGTGAGAGAATGAATGAATGAATAGAGCTGATTTCATAGCTGTGATTGGTTGGTGTCCAATAATTATATGCTGACTGACCAAAACGTCGAAATAATAATAACAATAACAACAACAACAATAATAATAATAATAACAATAATATGAATAACAATAATAACTAATAATACATCAGTAAGGTTGATTGCGTGGCGGATGACCTCAGCAGGACAGCATGCTGTATAGTAATTTGCAATACTGTGGCTGTGTCAGTCTGGTGACGCCACGGCCGGACGCTCCATATTTGGCTATGCCCCGCTTGTTGCTAAAACCACTGGTTTCCAGCAAGAGAGTCAGACGATCGACAGACTGCACAGGGTACTCGCTCAGTAGCAGCAAAGACACAGAACAGAACCTTTAGGAATACATCAGAGGAGATGATGTCAGTCACAGCAGCTCTCGTCTCTACACTCTTCTTTCTCTCCACACGCTCCGCCTCAGGTGAGTCCACGCTGCTCGCCCTTCATTCCACGCGTTCTCTCAAATGACCTTAAAGTCAAATTGTAGTAGCGCGACATATGATATGTACATACAATATTAAATACTATGATTCTCTGTGTGGAGCAGTTTGTTTTGTAGTATTGTGAGTGTTAAATGTAAATGTATAGCAAATGTAAAGTTGAATTCACATGAACAGATCTACATGAACAGGTCACTGGAGGAGCAGCATACAGTCATTCGTTTAGTGTTTATGTTTAGATTTCCGGCACACATAGAAATACTCTTTACAGTTTTCATGTCTTATAGAGTTTTCAGTACAAGTCACTACACACTTTGCAGGATTAATATTTGAAAAAAAATGTTTGAACACCAGTGGACACTCGTGCTTTATAGGCTGTAAATCACATTTAAGAATTTAAGATTACCTGTAACAATTTAATGTTGAGGTATTTGTTAGTACCTAAAACATTATGTAACATGAGGGGGGGGGGACTGCTGTTTCTTCTCAGTATTTGCTCATACTGCGAAGAAACAGCAATGACTTACCACACTGTATAGCTGTTGTTAATAAGAAATGACTGAATGACTGATCTGACTCAGGTAAGGTAAGGTACCAGACTGCTGATATAAAAACAGCCCTTCTCTTATGTTCTTTGGGCGCCACACTTTCTACTGCTGCTTTGTAGTCATAAAAACCACACATTTGTGGTTGTGACAGAACAGTCAGTCCAATAAAATATAGGACCAAGGATATTTTACACTGACAATCGCAACGTGCTCTATTCACAACATTAACATTATCTTATCTCACTGACAAAGTGCTGTATCTGAACTTGTGGCTTTTTTAATTTTTTCTGGTCCACAGTGCCTCATTTGTGCAAAGCTTTTTTCTCTCTAATGAATGTGTGTAGTCCTACATATTGTGACGGGCCTCAATTAAGGTGTTAAGTGTTTATTACTTAAAAGTGTAGTTTAGTGTTAAATAGTGTTCAGTGTGTAGAATTTTGTGATATCTAGTGTTGAAATTGCATTTTGCAACTGATTACCCCTCACCTCACGCTCTCCTTCCAAACATGAAAAAGAAACTGAAGCAGCCTTTAATTGTCATGAAAACTCAAAAGGTGTTTAGTTTGTTCAGTCTGGACTAATGTTAAAAATATAGTGGCCTCTGTAGAGAGGGTCCCCTCGAAGTATTTAAATTTAAAGGGCCTTTTCTGGGGTAAGGAAACTACAATTCATACAATTTAGATGAAATAAACTAGTGAAAACATTATGAGAATTATTCTACATTAAATAATAGTTCCCTTTCACTTAAATCTTACACACTGGGCCTTTAATAGTTTAAAACTTATGGCACTAAGGCCCTATCACTGTGTGACAGTCCCCTGTACAGCTCACCTATGGAAATTACTTGTATAAGTTAATAAAGTATATAAAACACCTTTGGTGTATTGTTTTCTTTCATAATGACAGGAGTCAACATTTGTGTGTCACTATAACCTTCATTTAAATCATGTTAGTATAGTATCTTACACAAATTGTTTCATTTTCCAGGCTCCTATCACCAAGCACAAAATTGGAAATCAACCAACTTTAAAACCATTTTGTCCTGGGAACCAAAACCATCAGCCACTTACAGCTACACTGTGGAGTACTCTACGTAAGTACCTGCATCCGAACCCTCACCCTTTAACTCTTTTAACAAATGGCATTTAATTCCCAGAAATGTTCATCTTGTCAGTGTGTCCACGGAAAGCAAATGCCCTCACACTTTCCCGCTATGTGACCTTGCAGGAATGAGTCTTTCCATTATTGATTCAGTAAAAGCTTTTACTGGAATGCATATTTTAGGCCAGAGCTCTTTAAATAGTAAGATAACTAAAAGACAATTGACCTTTGTGATTCAATAAGAGAAAAATGAAAGAGGCAAGAGCAATGTCAACAATCAAATAGAATTAACAAATGCCAACAGCTGCAAACAGCTCTTTCAGCTCATTGTTCCACAGTATATTCACATCAGTGTTATTTTGCACAGATAATAAATTATTTATTTCTGACTGTATGCGTTATAAATGATACCCAGACTAGACAGACTTAAGACCTAATTTATTGCTCATCTGGTGTCTATTATAGACTAAATAAGACTATTTTCATCCATCATTCATGTCCATATGAAACTTGTCAAATTTTACAGGGTTTCAGGGAACAATCAGAGGACTCCTCACTGTATCCAGACCACAGAAACAGTGTGTGATCTGTCCAGCTCTCTGACTGACCTGAACGCCTACTACACAGCTGACGTCCTGTCCGAAACCCCGAGGTTGGCCACCACTGACCTCATTGAGTCCCCTCACACCAGCACACCACGGTTCTGCCCCTACAAAGACAGTACGTTCTTCTGCTACACTCGTGAAGACTTTTTTCTAATTGACAAAATGTGTTGGAAATAATAGCTGTTAAATTGTCCCAGAGCCCGTCAGGGCTCCGGTCCTTCCCAATGACCTCTTGTTGCAGCTCAGCTCTGTCTTTCTCAAGCTGCTTTCTGACATGCACCGAACTCAGCAGTTCCTCAGTATATTTGCCAGAGGAGGTGCATGTGTGAATGCAAATGTCCAAGTGAGACGCTCCCCAGTTTTTGCAGACTTTCTCCTCCTGGCCTCCTAGTATAATGTCCGTAGAATTTCAGGAGAATTCTACGGAAGTGTATTGCATTCACTTGAAAAAAAAAAAAAAACAGTTTTTTCTGAGTAATTTATTTTTTGGTTTGTTTTTTTGAATATTTTTTTCTGTTTTTCTGACAATTTTTTTTTTTCTGTTTTTCGCAGTAATTCTTATCTGTTTTTCGGAGTAGTTTTTTTTCTGAATTTCTGAATTATCGAGATACTTCGAACTCCCTCGGAACCTCCAACCTGCAAGTGACTCCCATGGACCTATGGTGACTCCTGCCCGCACATACATGCCCCATCTCAGCAGATCTGAATGGGCTTTCCTTCTGAGCAACCGCAAAGTCCTCAGGTGCCTGCGTAGATTCGACAAACTAATGATAATACCATCTATATGACTTAAAGACAGGACTATCTCCCAGTGTCTTAAACCCAGATCAAAGTAAAACTTGATTAAACTAAACAAGCAGGTCATGTTTGTTTCCATTACATCTAGCTCTCAATAAAGGAATGAAAGCGTCTATTGTTTCAAATGCTCTCTAAACGCAGAAAAAAAAAAATAGTCTGAAAAACAGAAGAAAAATTACTCCAAAAAATGGGGAAAAAAAGTCAGAAAAACTGAAAAAAATATTGATTTAGACATGCATTGTAAACAGAGTTTTTTTTTTTTTCAAGTGAATGCAATGCGCTTCCGTTCAATGTGAAAGCACTGTGAGAGAGAGTGTTTGTGTGTGTGTTGCTGTTGTGAACATGTCTGTGCAGAGAACCTCCTGTTGTTTTGTGCATGTTTGAAAGTCAGGTAAACTCTGTAGCCAATACTGCTCACTTTACCTGTCATATCTAAAAATGGCTTCAGCGTTGTCAATGCTCACAATTTTTTGGCCTCTAACATAATTAAAATGGTAACTTCCATGAGAGATTGTTGAGTTTTATCAGCAGAGTGGTGCTGCTGATGATGCGTAGGAAGGAGTCTGACGACTTCTCTCATTTAAGGACATTTATTTAGGAACAATGAAATGTGGCCATCTGCCAGTTGGGTTGAGCGCGGACTGACTGGAATATGAAAAGTCACACATAAAAATGTCCATGTATGGGAAGTCCATTAGGTCACATACAATACATGAACATTCATCACATTAATTATTGTGTGTGCTCTTGCGCCCTCTTGTGTCGCTAAGAGTAAACAACATTTACAGTCATGTAACCTGAGAACATAAGAAATAGGCTTACATTTTAACACCCCCACTTGTACTCAGGTTGGTAACACAAAAACACCAAAACAAGATTGAACAAATGTGTACCTTTGGCTTACACATATTAGTCACCAAAAAGAAGACCTGCAAACTTTCCCAGTTTGAACTTGCTGACAGGCTTCGTCATCACATCAGCGACCATTTCATCAGTAGCACAGTACATTAAATTCACCTTACCCTCATTCACAGTAGACCTAATAAAGTGATACCTAATGTCTATGTGTTTACAACGCTTTCTATTCACAGGATTTCTGGCAAGAGCAATCGTCCCCTGATTGTCTTCGTGTATTACCGTTTGTGTGTATTGGTAACCATCCATATTCTCCAGTAATTGTTCTAGGTAAAGGCATTCCTGAACAGTAGAAGCAAGTGCCATATACTCTGCTTCGCATGTGGAAAGTGCAACAGTAGGTTGATTCTTTGTCTTCCATGAAACAAGTGCACTGTTTTCACTAAGACTAACACAGTATCATGTGGTACTGCGGCGATCACTGGTATCAGCCGCCCAGTCTGCATCACTGTAGGCTTTCATACCAAGATTCTCAGTGCTTCTCCTAAAGGTTAAACCTTTGTCTGCTGTACCTTTAAGGTATCGCAGGACATGCTTCACAGTAACCCATTGCTCCTCTGTAGGCTCATCTAGGTACTGTGACAGCCTGCTCACCACAAAACTCAGATCAGGCCTAGTGCAGGTCGTCAGGTATATCAGACTGCCCACAGCCTCTCTGTACATCCTGATATCTGTCATTTTAACTGCATCATTACTGTATTCGAGCTTTTGCTCACAAGGAGTATCTCTCACCCTGCATTCTGACATGTTGAAACGCTGTAGAATTTTGTGAGTGTACTTCTCTTGTGACATCTTAATGCATTCATCAGAAAAATCAAAATCAATACCAAGAAAATGTTTGAGTTGCCCCAAATCTTTCATCTTGAATTGCTTTGCAAGCATCCCTTTCACCTTTTTCAGTTTTCCTTCATCGCTTGCAGCGATGATCAAGTCATCTACCCACACAATTAAGATCACTTTCCCTTCTTTAGACTCTTGAGAATAAACACAGTGGTCAGCTTGGTTTTGTGTGAAACCATTTTCAGTTAAGCAATCATGTAAAACCCTGTTCCAGTTTCTTCCAGACTGTTTGAGACCATAAAGCGATTTCTCTAGCCTATAGACTACACCCTCTTTTTCTTCATAGCCCTCTGGTGGATTGATGTAGATTTCGTGGTCTATGGGGGCGTGTAAGAACGCGGTTTTCACGTCCATTTGGTGGACCAGTAAATTTTCCTGCACTGCCTTCTGTAGCAAAATTCTAACACTGGTTAGATCTGCTGTAGGTGAAAACGTTTCCCCATAGTCTACACCCATTTTCTGGCTGTAGCCCTTGGCGACAAATCGAGCTTTGTACTGGTCATTCCCATCTACACCAGACTTGATTGCGTAAACCCACCTACCCCCCACTGGTTTCTTGCCCACGGGTAGTGTTGTCGGGGTAAAGGTTTTATTCTCATTTAGAGACTGGATTTCCTCATTCATTGCTTTTCTCCATTCTTTTGAATTGTCTGACTGCATTGCTTCACCATAAGTTTGCGGAATGCCACAAACTGCTCTGCAGCAGTAGTCTACTGTGACATGCATCCCGTCACTATCACTGTCTTCTGTCACAAATTCGCCTAGGTAATTTGGTGCCCTCCTTTCTCTTGTTGGATACCGCCTACTCTCAGTAGACTCATTTGCTGCCCTTGGACTATCGCAATCTGGACTTTCACCGGGTTCATTTTGCTCTAGAGCCTTTTCTGCACTCCTGTTGACCCCCTGCGTCCCCCTAGTCCTGACTCTGTGCCCCACACTGTCATCAATTAGATCTGGCTCATCTGTCTGTGTTTGTTTTTCTGAAGCTGTTTTGCTCACAAATTTCACCAGCCTGTGTTTTTGCACTTTGTTTGTATTTGAGTGATACACTAAATACGCTGGGCTATTTTTGTCGTACCCCACAAAACGCCCCTGATCACACCTTGAGTCAAGCTTCCCCTTTTCCTGCTTATAAGTGTAGCAAACAGACCCAAATCGTTGCATTCTGGACACATTGGGCTTTTTGTTTGTCAACATCTCGTAAGGAGTCAGCCCTGTGCGCTTGTTCAAGCATCTGTTGCGTACCATTGCGGCTGTTTGTACTGCGTAGTGCCAAAGGTGTTTTGGTAACTCACTTTCAATTAGCATGCACCTGCCCATCTCGAAAAGAGTACGCCACCCACGTTCTGCTGTTCCATTTTGGTGCGGTGAGTACGGAGCTGTCGTCTCATGCCTAATTTTGCTTTTCCTCAGCAGCGCCTGGAAATCACCACCTGTGAACTCAGTTCCATTATCAGATCGCATACACTTCACCTTCCCGTAACGGGATACATCTGCAAGGAATTTTTCAGTTGCCTGCACTGCATCACTCTTTTTCTTTAGAAAGTAAACAAACACTGTATTTGAATAATCATCAGTAAAAGACTGTGCATATTTGTACCCATCTAATGACTCAGTGGCTATTGGACCTGCAAGGTCTGTGTGTATCATTTCTAAAGGAGCCTTTGCTCTGGCATCGGGATTCCTATTTCTAGTTTGTGTAAACTTCCCTTGAATACACACTTCACACTCTTGCTCAGGCTTACTCATTTTCCCCTTGATCTGCATACCATCAACAACATCATGTAACCTAAGCACATCATCATAATTACAGTGGCCTAGTATCTCATGCCATGCTTGGATGTCGTGAGTTGCATTACACTTATCATCAGTGGACTCAATCTCAGTGTGCAGGTAGTACAACCTGCCAAACACATGAATGTCAAACCTGGTACCATATCTGGTTATCAAGACATCATTGCTTTCTTTGAAGACGACTGTAGACCCATTCGTGGTTGCTGCCTTCACCAAGAAAATGTTCTGCGGGTACGACGGCACATACAGAGCGTCCAACAGTTTCGCATTGCACCGCCGTCCACTGCTGTCGATGAGGGTAACCACTGCCGTGCCTCTCCGCTGAGCGACGCCGCTGCATCTGGTCCCATCAGCCAACTCGACGCTGTGAGTCTCCGGCCTGAAGGTGCTGTCGAAACTTGTGAACAAGGCGATGTCGTTGATGACGTGGGATGTGGCCCCGGTGTCCACCATCAGGCCCCTCTCCTGGATGGTGTGCGCCGGCTGCCGCTGGTCACTGGCCCGTCCGTCCACCATCTTGAACGCGAAGTCCTCCTTTACCTCAGCATTCTCCGACACTTTGCTCACACCGTCCCTTCGGTCTCTGTCTTTGTCTTTTCGTCTGCATGTCGCGTCCCTGTGTGTGTCATTTTTGCAAACACTACACCACGTCTTCTGTCGACACGCTCTCGCTCGGTGCCCCTTGGTCCCGCACTTGAAGCACACCATCTCCCTGTCGTCTTTGCCTGGTCCATGTGCGCTGCTACTGGGAGGTCGCCGTCCGGTTCTCCCCTGGGTCTTCATCACGCTGTCGTCGTTCGACCCAGTTGCTCTGATGTTCTCGGTTTCCTCGAAACTCCGCAATTTGGTCTTGAAGTCAGCAAATGTGATGTTGTCGTAGGTGTGCGCCACATGAATTGCGAATGGCTTGAAGCTCTCTGGCAATCCCTACAGCACCATAGCCACCAGCAAACTGTCCCCCAGCGTTTCTCCTGCGCTTCTCAGAGCAGTTATGGCGGTCTCTGCTCTAATGATATAGTCCATTACACTTTCGCCGATGGACTTTTGAAGTGAGGTCAGTGTGGTGTACAAACTAATTATACGAGGCTTTCCCTTCCCTGCATAATATTCTCTCAGAATATGTAATGCTTTTCTGCCATCATCTTGCGCATCTCTCATTACCAGAGACAGACTTTTGTCATCTAGCAGTAGGATCAACTCTGCATACGCGTCCGCGTTTTTATCAGGATCTGCTGCTATTTCAGCTTCTGTTACTGGCTCATTCAACACAGTGTCTTTCAGCCCTAATAAACGAAAGTGTCCCAACAATTTAGTTTCCCAAACTTCATACTTTGCCTCGTCGCCGTCGAATACCTGTCGATGTAGCCTGCTGCTACTTGCCCTTCGTTGCTCTGCCATGCTAGCTTGCCCCTCTCCTCAGGTTAGCAGCCTTCTTCAGCACGCGATCCGTTGCAACTTTCTTGGCTTTCGTCGACTATTTTCTCCTCCAAACGTCTCCTGGGCCCATAACCTGTTGAGTTTTATCAGCAGAGTGGTGCTGCTGACGATGCGTAGGAAGGAGTCTGACGACTTCTCTCATTTAAGGACATTTATTTAGGAACAATGAAATGTGGCCATCTGCCAGTTGGGTTGAGCGCGGACTGACTGGAATATGAAAAGTCACGCATAAAAATGTCCATGTACGGGAAGTCCATTAGGTCACATACAATACATGGACGTTCATCACATTAATTATTGTGTGTGCTCTTGCGCCCTCTTGTGTCGCTAAGAGTAAACAACATTTACAGTCATGTAACCTGAGAACATAAGAAATAGGCTTACATTTTAACAGAGATACAGTGGTGACAGTCTCCATCCCTTCTCCACAGCTGAGATAGGCAAACCTGACTTCAAGCTGGAGGTGATTGAAAGCCAAAAGAAAACCACCCTGTATGTGACTGACCCACTCACCGCCCTGTTTAAAGATGGCCACCAGCTGAACATCAGGGACATCTTTGCTGACCAGCTGCACTATAAAGTCACCTATCGGAAAAACAAAAGCACTGGAAAGGTGAGTAAAAGGAGACATCACGATATCGGTCTCAAACAGGCATACATTTTTACTCATTACAAACTGCATGTTTTCCATTCTGTGTTTTCTGCAGAAAGTCCACATCTCTAAGACCAATTTAATAGAACTGACTGATCTGGACTTGCCTGTATGCCAGATGCGTCAGTGGAGAGCAACACACACAGCAGTAGTCTAGTCCTGACACTGAAGTTTTGGTGGCATTTACTTTTAATTGGTATTCTGTGTGAACTTACACACCAAATAAGACATTGTGAAGTATTTTTGCTCAAAACCAAGCATGCAGTTAAAATCTCTATAGCTTCTTGATGTCAACAGTGTTATTTTCTACATGAATAGACTGGAGCATCTAAATGGAATTGAAATGAAAGTTGTGCGAAAGGATGGAATGATGTATCCCTATATACCCTGTTTTATTCGTGGCAAAGCAAAGAATCAGTTAAAGCCGGATCTGACAGGACACTAGGTGTATTGCTGTGTGTGTGTGTGTGGGTGTAGCTGAAAAAAAAGCAGTCAATCGCAATGTCCCTTCTCGGGTTAAATAAAATGGTTGGCTGGTCTGGGAGTATGTCTAGATATACCACATGGCTCTCTTCAAAAGATGCAAGCATCATATGCAAATCAAAACTCGTAATTTAGTCATCTAAACATGGCACTGGTTTTTGTTAGGTTGCTACGCACGGGTCCTTTATCTAAAACTCTCTAAGTTTTACATTAACTGGAGCTGGGGACCATCAGTGAAGTAGAGGTAGCTGGCCACTGCCTCATATAATAATAGCCATGCTCATCCTGCCATTCAGATGAGTTTTGATTTCTGTAGCATTAATTTGATCTTGTTTTGGTCTGGAATTCAGTTCCTGTCAGCCTTATCAGTTGAATTTCTTTTTTGTTTTAGTTCTTTATAAATTACTTTTTGTTAGAAAAATCTGATCCATCATGTGTCTTCCCTTATTTAGTGCCAGATGACTCTGATGCGCCAAACCAAGTTATAAATTGCCTGTGAAAATAAAACTGAAAATCTTGTAATTGGTACTGATGTTCAAGGACAAAAGATTATCAGCAAAGTTGGAGCAGCAAAACAAATCAAAAATAAAGAACCTGGGTGTTACTCAGGACTAGATTTTAATCCACACATAAACAATGTCACAAAGATTGCCTTTTATCATTTAAGAAACATTGCAAGAGTAAGACTGTACCTCACTTTGGAAACTGCCAAAAAGTTGATTCATGCTTTTATACTTTCTCGCCTGGACTACTGTAATGCACTATATTCAGGATTACCGAAAAAATCCATCGATCGCCTACAGCTTTTGCAAAATTCAGCAGCCATGGTTTTAATGAGAAATAGGAAAAGATTCCATATTACTCTTATTTTAGTGTCTTTACACTGGCTTCTAGCATCACTGAGGATTGATTTTAAAATTATTTTACTTGTTTTTAATTCTCTTAATGGTACAGCACCGTCATACATCTCTGACTGTTTATCGGAATATGTTACGAATCATTCCCTCAGGTCATCTACAGCGGGCTTGCTCAATGTCCCCAAAACAAACTATAAAATGTTTGGGGAAGCAGCAGGAAAGCTGTCTCAAAAGCCATCCTCCTGGGAAAGTAGATACAGTAAACACAAAGATCGATGTCATGAAGAAAAGCAGGAACTTGAAAGGTGCATAAAAATATCAAAAGAAATAGAGAAAACAACAACAATTTTCTTCTACAACTCCCAACATGCACTGAACTGTGCCTGTGGCCCCATATTTTTCTCATATTACTTCACGTAACTAAAGTCCATTGTTTGTGCTTCCATCTCTCTATCTCTCTCCCTCTCTCTCCAAATTTCACTACTAATACTACATATTATGATTATGATGATGATGATAAACTGTTATTATTAATAATATAATTGCATCTCAATGTATCACTATTCATTATATTTATATTTTTATGACAACAGTCTCTCTCTGTCTCTCTCTCTCTCTTCTCTCCCCTCTTATCCACTCATCTCTCCTCTCCTCCATTATTCTCCTCTAGTCAAGGCAGATGGGCGCCCACACTGATTCCAGAAACTTGTTGTCGTCACTCACTCATAGTAAACTCACTTGAATACTATAATAATAATAATAATATTGATACTACTACTACTACTAGTAATACACTTTATTCATATAGCACTTTAAAGCTGACTGAAAAGCAAGCAAAGTAAATAAAAACTTGAACAAATAAAAGCAGTAATATGACAATCAAATATTAATTTGGTCCAATTTTGAGTGAAAATGGCAGAGCAGATGTTTTGGTTGCAAACCTAACAATGCTCTACTTGGCTCTACTATTGCTCTACTACTTGTATGCAAGTAGAGCTATAATTCATCCTGCACATTGAAGCCTCCATCATGAAATACAATGCACAACAAAAGACATAAAACAGTTTATATTTTGTTACATGTGTAAAACATTACATACAGTACAAAATACTATGAATATACACATTTCACTTAATAGTAACATGCCATCGCCCAAAGATATCAGTAATCATATCTTCAGTTTTAGAGCATTCCATTACTTCTGACTATACGTTTTGGCAGCTCTGTGCGGTAAACACATTTCCCATTAGTCTGCATGAAGGTGACTGTCATCTTATGCTCAGTGACCTGGAAGTAAGCCACGCCTCCTATTGTGTGATTGACAGGACTGGAGTAGAGCTGCCAGGACTGAGGAACACTGTCCTTGTGAGTGGTGTCAGGATCGCTGACCACCCCACTCCCACTGACTACATATGAGCTCCCATCATCCTCTCTGATGAACTGTTAAAAATACAGAGACAGATATTTCAGTGGATAAGATGCATGGTGCTAAAAAGGGAACATTTTTATTAAGAGCACCTGCTAAAATGCAAAAATTAGACTTTTTTTCTTTAAATTTTTTCTTTGCCCAAACAACACCTAGCATAATATAAGGAGATTCACTTGGGGGTTGGGGGTTTACAGATAGCAAGTGGCTGATCCCTTATTCAGTAGAACATGTACTTGTACAATGTAACTTGTACAATGCTCAATTATATAGATATCCATTTCAGATTTCTGCAACATACTTTGTAATTTTATCCATAATTAATTATGAAAATAAATCCAGTTTATGATTTGTGATATATGACAATTTGATTGTGACTGATCATAATTCAAGGTCAGCTTTATTTGCCTCAATTCAAGATACTTTAAATAAGGTTTAAAGTGAGAATGTCATCGTAGAAATCCTGAACTTGAATTGTGACTAATGAAGCATTGTGTTAGTTCATGCAGGACACAGAGTCATGTGCTCAGCTACCGATAGGTTTATGGGTGCTCGTCAGTCACCCACCAATCACAGCCCATTCTCTCACCAAAGTGGTCTCTTTAAATACAACCTCATCCTCACTGATCCCTGCTCAGCTCTAACACTTTTAGCACTGTAATGGAAATGTTACATTTTTGTATGTATAATTGCATGAGCAAAGATGTATGTGGAGGATTGACCAAATGGTTGACCAAATTGTTTATCGAAAAGAGCAACTTTAAGGTTTACGATGGTGGCTTAAGAGACTTGAGTTTTATGGCCTTGAGAAACCACAACTTTATGGTATCTTTTAGTATCTCTGATTGGGATCAAACAACTGGGTTCTCACAGGGGGGGTCATCCACAGAACATGTAAACAAAAGGACAGGATGTCTCCTCCACTGAGTGAAACTACAGAAGGGTAATATATACCTTTGCATGCTTAGTGGGAGGGGGCTGTGAGTTATAAGAACATAGATTCTCCTATGTTCTTTGCTCATTTGTGCATGTCAATCAGGTGATGTGTATTAATGAGTCCATCTGCAGATGCTGAATTAAACTTACAGAAAGAAGTGTATGACTTACATTACATTTATTATGTTGCGGGTCATTTTGACCCGTATTGTGTAAATCCACTCAAAACAGTCAAAGATGAAGTTAAACCAATAAGAACTTAATTTTAGATTAAACAAACATTTATAAGAGATGCGAAGAAGAGATATTCAATTCCAACAATATATTAAAGAGCTCCTGATTTCAATTTTTCCCAATTCACGAACCTTTTTTTTTTCATTTAACTTGCCCCATTATTTCCCGATTTTCAATGTTCAACATTTTCAGTGTTCCCCACATGATGGACAGAATGTGACTGTGTGCTTTCTGCAGATGTACCACTTGCACCTCACACAACAGGTACTTGTTTTACTGTCATCTCGGGAGGGACAGACTTGGCATCTTTTGCGTTTCTTTGCACCTGTATCCAAAGGATCCATTGTGGGTTGGTCAGATGCCCTGCCCTGGACCTTTGCGGTGACAGCTGCAGCTGCTGGGTATCGAGCTGGCCTGGCCCGGTTCTGGATCTTGGGAGTGACGAGTGCTTTGCCTAGTTCTTCCAGGAAAAGTCGACGTCGGTACAGTTTGCTGGCTGTGCTGCTGTTGCTGTGACTTTGTCAAGAGTTGTAATCCAGGATAATGTGCTGCTTCATGTCCTCTCTTGTGCTCAGAGATGCATCTTTGTGCATTGTGCTCATCACAAGAACATTCTTGTTTCTCTTTGGGTAGTAAGAAACAAGTGTTGTTTTGTCAAGGATTATCTTCTCTATGGGTTTGGATATGTAGAGCTGAAATGCTGATTCAATATCATCAACTCTTGCGACAGCAAATCTTGTCGGACCAGGAGTCATTTTGATGACATTAGAAGATGACAATCTGTCTCTGCTTTGGTGTGGTGATGTTGATCATTTTATTTTACCATCTTTAGATGTACATGTCCCCTCTGTGGATGACAATTGTTGCGTTTCTTGGTTTTCATCTGATGAAGGGACACCGGCAGAATCCTCCTCTGAATCCTCCTCATCGTGGGAAAATTGACAATCTGGATTATCAATAGCATTGTCCTCTGTTTCTGAAATCTCTTCCTCTACATTACTATCACAACACATCTAAGTGTCCAGATTTTACACAGCAGTTCATGACCCTAGATGAGGAAAAGTCATACAATTTCATGAAAAAAAATAAGGATAACCTACACTTTGGTCAATGCAAAAATTGAAATGGGTCAAATTGACCCTTAACATAACATAAGGGTTAAATGGTTAATATCTGAAACTATAATAGTTCAACTGAATTGTAGAAATCTAATGTTATTTTAATGGTACCATTACCTGTCTTGACATGTACTGTAGATGCTTGCGAGAGTGTCTGAGCCAGGGACAGTAGACATCACTGAGGTTCCATCAATAAGGTGAGTATTGAAACACATGATATTTTACAATATACTGTGATGTAGATTCTCAGAAAGTTACAGAAATTTGTGGGGAAAAATTGTTTGCAGATGCTATGAATGTCATGTTAATTTCTGACACTCAGTTCACATTTATAGAGTTGGCTTGTTTTGTCAAGAAATCATCCATGTAAAATAAAAGAACATGGAACAAATTATTTATCATGTATTGCTCTATTTCTTTCTTTACCATTTTCACATTCAGTATGGCCAGAGGCATTATGTTTTCAAGTTGTCCATCCATCTGTCTGTCCCATTCATGTGAATGCGATATCTCATGAACAACTACGTTATATTAGTCAAAGGTCAAAAGGTCAAGCTCACATAACTTTGCATTGTTTTGAATACAATTTATCAAGATTGTCCAAAGGAAATATCATTACATTTGGCACAAACATTCACTTGGACTCAATGATGACTTGAATAGAATTCAGTTGTCAAAGATCAAATGGCAAGGTCACTAGGACCTCACAAAGCACACTACTTGCCTTGTAAATGCATTATATCCGAAATGCCTTCAGGGAATTCTTTCACATTCACATGAATTTGGGTTTCATTTTGGTAGCCAAATGTCACAGTGTTCTCACAAAGTATGTAAATATTTTTCCTTAAATTGATATCTAAAGATCAGCTTATGGGAATGTCGTCAAACTTGGTAAAAATATTAACTTCAATTCAAAGATGAAGGATTTTATTCCCTTCAAAGTTAAAGGTCAGAGTAACGTCACTGTGAATGTGATATGTTAGGACTGTCAGTAGGGAATTTCATTATATCTGGTAACTTGGACTGCTTGAGGGAATTTCTTGAGATTATATCAAAGAATAAAGTGATTGAACAGAGTAAGGTATTGAGATGAATCGCATATGATTCAGACTTCACACCAAACACAGCAGATAGTAGATTCAGTAGATGGGATGCGGGACCAAAAATATTTTGTGAACTTTTTAAAAAGAAGACCATCAAAAGTTTTCAGGATCTAAAAAATCGGTATGGATTAAACAATCAAGATTTATACAGATATCTACAGATGCGGCATTATATGGAGAAAACTATAAAAAAGTTTAATTCAGATGAGCCTGAGTCAGGAATCATTAAGTTATTCATCTCAGCATATGATTCAGACCAGGGAAAGAAACTAATCACAAAACTATATAAAGAAGTGGAAAGATTAAAGGGTAACAATATGACATATATAAAAGAAAAGTGGGGAAAAGAGGCTGGGTGGCAGTTATCAGAGGAGGAATGGGACAAGGTAAATGAAGGACAGTGCAAAACAACATGCTCCCTCTCATGGAGAGAATGTGGTTGGAAGAACATTGTAAGATACTTTATTACACCAACACAACAGAAATCTCAAGACACACGACGTTGGAGACTGTGTGGGGAAAATAAGGCATCTTTTGGGGATGCCCTTGTATTATACCTTTTTGGCAAGAGTTAAAGAAGAGTATGGAAACAATTCTGAAAGTGCAAATTCCACTTTCATTTGAAGTTTTATATTTGGGAAAAGAGAACCAGGAGATTAAATACATATTTCGAATAATGGTGGTGGTGGCTAAAAAGGCCATCACCAGAAAATGGCTAAAAAAAGATCCACCAAAAATAGAGGATTGGGTAGATGTAATGCTCGATATATATAGAATGGAGAAGCTGACTTTCTCAGCTAGACTAAAATCAGAAACTTTTAAAAACTACTGGGAAAACTGGATTGATTTTGTGTCTCCATTGAGAGCAGACTTTGTGCAATAAGGACAGTGTGTATTGCAGAGTGTTGACCCCCTTGGTTCAGGCTACAAACTTGTTTATTGTTCATTTATTTATTTGATATGTTTACCCCAATCATGAGACAAGGAACAATGCAGGAGAGGTGTGAAAATAAGGACAAGAGTGAAAAAGCGGTTCATTTTACTTCACATTTACTCTACTGTAACTTTACTTGAGAATTCATGTCCAATTATGTCTCTGCTCTGCGGTGGACAAGCATAGGAATGTTTTATACTGTTGTAAAATTATACAGATTATGTAAAATATTGATGGAATATTGATATGTGGAATCAATAAAAAAGATAATTAAAAAAAAAAAACTCTGGGTGTTGCAGGTCAAAAGATCAAATTTAGGGCCTTTTGGATTCAAATGCCTGGTTAGGGTAACTACACCTGCTCTTACTGTTGCTGGTGTTAGAATAACGTTTTGAACATAAAAACACAAGAATAAACAAAAATACTGTTCTCTAAGTGCTGCAACTGACAGTAAACATTACAACCATAACATGAATATGCTCTAGTATTAGAATAAGAGAAATTAAATGTTACTCTGCTACTTCAGCTAACTTGCGGGTAAAGCACAATATTCCATGTCACAAAAAGCAACAAGTGTCAGAACCTGTCTGACTGCCTAATTCAACCAGGCACAACTTATTTTCTTTCGCGCCTGCGGACACCAGGCCGAAATAGGTGGATGGGCTTTCTGTAAAGAAGGCTTCTGTCGTGGTTTCAAAGCTCTATGTGCTTTGTGGCATTTGCTGGAGGCCCGTCAAATTGCAATTCATAATGAAAAGGGAATCAAATGTTAGTGTCAATCCCTAGAATATGCTGGCCCCTCATTTCAGACAAAAAAGCCTCAAACTGTTTGAAAGTTACACCTTTGGGATCATGTAGGCCACCCCGATCAACATTCTTCCCTCTCATACCCGTATGTACTCTGTACGGCTATCAAAATGGAGCCCTTAGAAATGGGCTTAATTGATACCAAAGGTCACAAAGGTCACCTGGGCCCCTGTGTGGTTTTGGTGAAAATCGCTAATGCTGGCTCAAAGAGCCCCTCGTGACCAGTGGGTCATATTTGGAGCTTCTAGGCCCTTGGGAAGGCCCCAAAAGGGATTGTTATTTTCCCAACAAGCTCCAGTACCTAGGCCCCTGACCAGGTAGAGGGCTAAAATCCAAATGACAACTCATGTAACGTTGATAAGAAATTCCCTCAAGCAGTGAGTCCAAGTTACCAGATATAATGAAATTCCCTACTGAAAGTCCTAAGATATCACATTCACAGTGATGTTACTCTGACCTTTTACTTCAAAGGGAATAAAATCCTTCATCTTTGAGTTAAAGTTAATGTTTTTACCAAGTTTGACGACATTCCCATGAGCTGATCTTTAGATATCAATTTACGGAAAAATATTTACATGCTTTGTGAGAACACTGTGACATTTGGCTACCAAAATGAAACCCAAATTCATGTGAATGTTTGTGCCAAATGTGAAAGAATTCCCTGAAGGCATTTCGGATATATTGCATTTACAAGGCAAGAAGTGTGCTTTGTGAGGTCCTAGTGACCTTGCCATTTGATCTTTCACAACTGAATTTTATTCAAGTCATCATTGAGTCCAAATGAATGTTTGTGCCACATGTAATAATATTTCCTTTGGACAATCTTGATAAATCACAAAACAGCTGGAAAACAGTAGCTCTGCGTGCACAAAAGCGCTGGAAACAACGAGAGAAGCTTAAAAATACAACCTTAGTTCAGAAGATTTACTTTTGTTCACAAAGTGGTTCTGCGTGCACAAAAGCGCTGGAAATGACGAGAGAAGCTTAAAAATGCCACTTTAGTTCAGAAGATTAACTTTTGTTCACAAAGTGGCTCTGTGTGCACAAAAGCGCTGGAAACGGTGAGAGAAGCTTAAAGATGCAACCTTAGTTCAGAAGATTTACTTTTGTTCACAAAGTGGTTCTGAGTGCACAAAACCGCTGAAAACAGTAGCTCTGCATGCACAAAAGCGCTGGAAATAGCGAGAGAAGCTTAAAAATGCAACCTTAGTTCAGAAGATTAACTTTTGTTCACAAAGTGGCTCTGCGTGCACAAAAGCGCTGGAAACGGCGAGAGAAGTTTAAAAATGCAACCTTAGTTCAGAAGATTTACTTTTGTTCACAAAGTGGTTCTGCGTGCACAAAAGCGCTGGAAACGGCGAGAGAAGCTTAAAAATGCAACCTTAGTTCAGAAGATTTACTTTTGTTCACAAAGTGGTTCTGAGTGCACAAAACAGCTGGAAACATTAGCTCTGCGTGCACAAAAGCGCTGGAAATGGCGAGAGAAGCTTAAAAATGCAACCTTAGTTCAGAAGATTTACTTTTGTTCACAAAGTGGTTCTGAGAGCACAAAACAGCTGGAAACAGTAGCTCTAAGTGCACAAAAGCGCTGGAAACGGCGAGAGACGCTTAAAAATGCAACCTTAGTTCAGAAGATTTACTTTTGTTCACAAAGTGGTTCTGAGTATAAAAAACAGCTGGAAACAGTAGCTCTGCGTGCACAAAAGCGCTGGAAATGGCGTGAGAAGCTTAAAAATGCAACCTTAGTTCAGAAGATTTACTTTTGTTCACAAAGTGGCTCTGAGTGCACAAAACAGCTGGAAACATTAGCTCTATGTGCACAAAAGCGCTGAAAACGGCGAGAGACGCTTAAAAATGCAACCTTAGTTCAGAAGATTTACTTTTGTTCACAAAGTGGTTCTGCGTGCACAAAAGCGCTGGAAACGGCGAGAGAAGCTTAAAAATGCAACCTTAGTTCAGAAGATTTACTTTTGTTCACAAAGTGGCTCTGCGTGCACAAAAGCGCTGGAAACGGCGAGAGAAGCTTAAAAATGCAACCTTAGTTCAGAAGATTTACTTTTGTTCACAAAGTGGTTCTGAGAGCACAAAACAGCTGGAAACAGTAGCTCTGCGTGCACAAAAGCGCTGGAAACGGTGAGAGAAGCTTAAAGATGCAACCTTAGTTCAGAAGATTTACTTTTGTTCACAAAGTGGTTCTGAGTGCACAAAACCGCTGAAAACAGTAGCTCTGCATGCACAAAAGCGCTGGAAATAGCGAGAGAAGCTTAAAAATGCAACCTTAGTTCAGAAGATTAACTTTTGTTCACAAAGTGGCTCTGCGTGCACAAAAGCGCTGGAAACGGCGAGAGAAGTTTAAAAATGCAACCTTAGTTCAGAAGATTTACTTTTGTTCACAAAGTGGTTCTGCGTGCACAAAAGCGCTGGAAACGGCGAGAGAAGCTTAAAAATGCAACCTTAGTTCAGAAGATTTACTTTTGTTCACAAAGTGGTTCTGAGTGCACAAAACAGCTGGAAACATTAGCTCTGCGTGCACAAAAGCGCTGGAAATGGCGAGAGAAGCTTAAAAATGCAACCTTAGTTCAGAAGATTTACTTTTGTTCACAAAGTGGTTCTGAGAGCACAAAACAGCTGGAAACAGTAGCTCTAAGTGCACAAAAGCGCTGGAAACGGCGAGAGACGCTTAAAAATGCAACCTTAGTTCAGAAGATTTACTTTTGTTCACAAAGTGGTTCTGAGTATAAAAAACAGCTGGAAACAGTAGCTCTGCGTGCACAAAAGCGCTGGAAATGGCGTGAGAAGCTTAAAAATGCAACCTTAGTTCAGAAGATTTACTTTTGTTCACAAAGTGGCTCTGAGTGCACAAAACAGCTGGAAACATTAGCTCTATGTGCACAAAAGCGCTGAAAACGGCGAGAGACGCTTAAAAATGCAACCTTAGTTCAGAAGATTTACTTTTGTTCACAAAGTGGTTCTGCGTGCACAAAAGCGCTGGAAACGGCGAGAGAAGCTTAAAAATGCAACCTTAGTTCAGAAGATTTACTTTTGTTCACAAAGTGGCTCTGCGTGCACAAAAGCGCTGGAAACGGCGAGAGAAGCTTAAAAATGCAACCTTAGTTCAGAAGATTTACTTTTGTTCACAAAGTGGTTCTGAGAGCACAAAACAGCTGGAAACAGTAGCTCTGCGTGCACAAAAGCGTTGGAAACGGCGAGAGAAGCTTAAAAATGCAACCTTAGTTCAGAAGATTTACTTTTGTTCACAAAGTGGTTCTGAGTGCACAAAACAGCTGGAAACAGTAGCTCTGCGTGCACAAAAGCGCTGGAAACGGCGAGAAACTTAAAAATGCAACCTTAGTTCAGAAGATTTACTTTTGTTCACAAAGTGGCTCTGCGTGCACAAAAGCGCTGGAAACGGCGAGAGAAGCTTAAAAATGCAACCTTAGTTCAGAAGATTAACTTTTGTTCACAAAGTGGCTCTGCGTGCAAAAAAGCGCTGGAAACGGCGAGAGAAGCTTAAAAATGCAACCTTAGTTCAGAAGATTTACTTTTGTTCACAAAGTGGTTCTGAGTGCACAAAACAGCTGGAAATAGTAGCTCTGCGTGCACAAAAGCGCTGGAAACGGCGAGAGAAGCTTAAAAATGCAACCTTAGTTCAGAAGATTAACTTTTGTTCACAAAGTGGCTCTGCGTGCAAAAAAGCGCTGGAAACGGCGAGAGAAGCTTAAAAATGCAACCTTAGTTCAGAAGATTTACTTTTGTTCACAAAGTGGTTCTGAGTATAAAAAACAGCTGGAAACAGTAGCTCTGCGTGCACAAAAGCGCTGGAAACGGCGAGAGAAGCTTAAAAATGCAACCTTAGTTCAGAAGATTAACTTTTGTTCACAAAGTGGCTCTGCGTGCACAAAAGCGCTGGAAACGGCGAGAGAAGCTTAAAAATGCAACCTTAGTTCAGAAGATTTACTTTTGTTCACAAAGTGGCTCTGCGTGCACAAAAGCGCTGGAAACGGCGAGAGAAGCTTAAAAATACAACCTTAGTTCAGAAGATTTACTTTTGTTCACAAATTGGTTCTGAGTGCACAAAACAGCTGGAA
Organism: Paralichthys olivaceus; assembly: GCF_024713975.1. Classification (NCBI taxonomy): domain Eukaryota; kingdom Metazoa; phylum Chordata; class Actinopteri; order Pleuronectiformes; family Paralichthyidae; genus Paralichthys; species Paralichthys olivaceus. The sequence goes on from NC_091109.1 coordinate 16,401,118, forward strand.
ATAGTAGCTCTGCGTGCACAAAAGCGCTGGAAACGGCGAGAGAAGCTTAAAAATGCAACCTTAGTTCAGAAGATTTACTTTTGTTCACAAATTGGTTCTGAGTGCACAAAACAGCTGGAAATAGTAGCTCTGCATGCACAAAAGCGCTGGAAACGGCGAGAGAAGCTTAAAAATGCAACCTTAGTTCAGAAGATTTACTTTTGTTCACAAAGTGGCTCTGCGTGCACAAAAGCGCTGGAAACGGCGAGAGAAGCTTAAAAATGCAACTTTAGTTCAGAAGATTTACTTTTGTTGACAAAGTGGTTCTGAGTGCACAAAAGCGCTGGAAACGGCGAGAGAAGCTTAAAAATGCAACCTTAGTTCAGAAGATTTACTTTGGTTCTGAGTGCACTAAACAGCTGGAAACAGTAGCTCTGCGTGCACAAAAGCGCTCGAAATGGCGAGAGAAGCTTAAAAATGCAACCTTAGTTCAGAAGATTTACTTTTGTTCACAAAGTGGTTCTAAGAGCACAAAACAGCTGGAAACAGTAGCTCTATGTGCACAAAAGCGCTGGAAACGGCGAGAGAAGCTTAAAAATGCAACCTTAGTTCAGAAGATTTACTTTTGTTCACAAAAAGGTTCTGAGTGCACAAAACAGCTGGAAACATTAGCTCTATGTGCACAAAAGCGCTGAAAACGGCGAGAGACGCTTAAAAATGCAACCTTAGTTCAGAAGATTTACTTTTGTTCACAAAGTGGTTCTGCGTGCACAAAAGCGCTGGAAACGGCGAGAGAAGCTTAAAAATGCAACCTTAGTTCAGAAGATTTACTTTTGTTCACAAAGTGGTTCTGAGTATAAAAAACAGCTGGAAACAGTAGCTCTGCGTGCACAAAAGCGCTGGAAACGGCGAGAGAAGCTTAAAAATGCAACCTTAGTTCAGAAGATTAACTTTTGTTCACAAAGTGGCTCTGCGTGCACAAAAGCGCTGGAAACGGCGAGAGAAGCTTAAAAATGCAACCTTAGTTCAGAAGATTTACTTTTGTTCACAAAGTGGCTCTGCGTGCACAAAAGCGCTGGAAACGGCGAGAGAAGCTTAAAAATACAACCTTAGTTCAGAAGATTTACTTTTGTTCACAAATTGGTTCTGAGTGCACAAAACAGCTGGAAATAGTAGCTCTGCGTGCACAAAAGCGCTGGAAACGGCGAGAGAAGCTTAAAAATGCAACCTTAGTTCAGAAGATTTACTTTTGTTCACAAATTGGTTCTGAGTGCACAAAACAGCTGGAAATAGTAGCTCTGCATGCACAAAAGCGCTGGAAACGGCGAGAGAAGCTTAAAAATGCAACCTTAGTTCAGAAGATTTACTTTTGTTCACAAAGTGGCTCTGCGTGCACAAAAGCGCTGGAAACGGCGAGAGAAGCTTAAAAATGCAACTTTAGTTCAGAAGATTTACTTTTGTTGACAAAGTGGTTCTGAGTGCACAAAACAGCTGGAAACAGTAGCTCTGCGTGCTCAAAAGCGCTGGAAACGAAGAGAGAAGCTTAAAAATGCAACTTTAGTTCAGAAGATTAATTTTTGTTCACAAAGTAGCTCTGCGTGCACAAAAGCGCTGGAAACGGCGAGAGAAGCTTAAAAATGCAACCTTAGTTCAGAAGATTTACTTTGGTTCTGAGTGCACTAAACAGCTGGAAACAGTAGCTCTGCGTGCACAAAAGCGCTCGAAATGGCGAGAGAAACTTAAAAATGCAACCTTAGTTCAGAAGATTTACTTTTGTTCACAAAGTGGTTCTAAGAGCACAAAACAGCTGGAAACAGTAGCTCTATGTGCACAAAAGCGCTGGAAACGGCGAGAGAAGCTTAAAAATGCAACCTTAGTTCAGAAGATTTACTTTTGTTCACAAAGTGGTTCTGCGTGCACAAAAGCGCTGGAAACGGCGAGAGTAGCTTAAAAATGCAACCTTAGTTCAGAAGATTAACTTTTGTTCACAAAGTGGCTCTGCGTGCAAAAAAGCGCTGGAAACGGCGAGAGAAGCTTAAAAATGCAACCTTAGTTCAGAAGATTTACTTTTGTTCACAAAGTGGTTCTGAGTGCACAAAACAGCTGGAAACATTAGCTCTGCATGCACAAAAGCGCTGCAAATGGCGAGAGAAGCTTAAAAATGCAACCTTAGTTCAGAAGATTTACTTTTAATCACAAAGTGGTTCTGAGAGCACAAAACAGCTGGAAACAGTAGCTCTGCGTGCACAAAAGCGCTGGAAACGGCGAGAGAAGCTTAAAAATGCAACCTTAGTTCAGAAGATTTACTTTTGTTCACAAAGTGGCTCTGAGTGAACAAAACAGCTGGAAACGGTAGCTCTGCGTGCACAAAAGCGCTGGAAACGGCGAGAGAAGCTTAAAAATGCAACCTTAGTTCAGAAGATTTACTTTTGTTCACAAAGTGGCTCTGCGTGCACAAAAGCGCTGGAAACGGCGAGAGAAGCTTAAAAATGCAACCTTAGTTCAGAAGATTTACTTTTGTTCACAAAGTGGTTCTGAGTATAAAAAAACAGCTGGAAACAGTAGCTCTGCGTGCACAAAAGCGCTGGAAACGGCGAGAGAAGCTTAAAAATGCAACCTTAGTTCAGAAGATTTACTTTTGTTCACAAAGTGGCTCTGCGTGCACAAAAGCGCTGGAAATGGCGAGAGAAGCTTAAAAATGCAACCTTAGTTCAGAAGATTTACTTTTGTTCACAAAGTGGCTCTGCGTGCACAAAAGCGCTGGAAATGGCGAGAGAAGCTTAAAAATGCAACCTTAGTTCAGAAGATTAACTTTTGTTCACAAAGTGGTTCTAAGAGCACAAAACAGCTGGAAACAGTAGCTCTGCGTGCACAAAAGCGCTGGAAACGGCGAGAGAAGCTTAAAAATGCAACCTTAGTTCAGAAGATTTACTTTTGTTCACAAAGTGGCTCTGCGTGCACAAAAGCGCTGGAAATGGCGAGAGAAGCTTAAAAATGCAACCTTAGTTCAGAAGATTTACTTTTGTTCACAAAGTGGTTCTAAGAGCACAAAACAGCTGGAAACAATAGCTCTGCGTGCACAAAAGCGCTGGAAACGGCGAGAGAAGCTTAAAAATGCAACCTTAGTTCAGAAGATTTACTTTTGTTCACAAAGTGGCTCTGCGTGCACAAAAGCGCTGGAAATGGCGAGAGAAGCTTAAAAATGCAACCTTAGTTCAGAATATTTACTTTTGTTCAAAAAAAATTGTTCTGAGAGCACAAAACAGCTGGAAACAGTAGCTCTGCATGCACAAAAGCGCTGGAAATAGCGAGAGAAGCTTAAAAATGCAACCTTAGTTCAGAAGATTTACTTTTGTTCACAAAGTGGCTCTGCGTGCACAAAAGCGCTGGAAACGGCGAGAGAAGTTTAAAAATGCAACCTTAGTTCAGAAGATTTACTTTTGTTCACAAAGTGGTTCTGCGTGCACAAAAGCGCTGGAAACGGCGAGAGAAGCTTAAAAATGCAACCTTAGTTCAGAAGATTTACTTTTGTTCACAAAGTGGTTCTGAGTGCACAAAACAGCTGGAAACATTAGCTCTGCGTGCACAAAAGCGCTGGAAATGGCGAGAGAAGCTTAAAAATGCAACCTTAGTTCAGAAGATTTACTTTTGTTCACAAAGTGGTTCTGAGAGCACAAAACAGCTGGAAACAGTAGCTCTAAGTGCACAAAAGCGCTGGAAACGGCGAGAGACGCTTAAAAATGCAACCTTAGTTCAGAAGATTTACTTTTGTTCACAAAGTGGTTCTGAGTATAAAAAACAGCTGGAAACAGTAGCTCTGCGTGCACAAAAGCGCTGGAAATGGCGTGAGAAGCTTAAAAATGCAACCTTAGTTCAGAAGATTTACTTTTGTTCACAAAGTGGCTCTGAGTGCACAAAACAGCTGGAAACATTAGCTCTATGTGCACAAAAGCGCTGAAAACGGCGAGAGACGCTTAAAAATGCAACCTTAGTTCAGAAGATTTACTTTTGTTCACAAAGTGGTTCTGCGTGCACAAAAGCGCTGGAAACGGCGAGAGAAGCTTAAAAATGCAACCTTAGTTCAGAAGATTTACTTTTGTTCACAAAGTGGCTCTGCGTGCACAAAAGCGCTGGAAACGGCGAGAGAAGCTTAAAAATGCAACCTTAGTTCAGAAGATTTACTTTTGTTCACAAAGTGGTTCTGAGAGCACAAAACAGCTGGAAACAGTAGCTCTGCGTGCACAAAAGCGTTGGAAACGGCGAGAGAAGCTTAAAAATGCAACCTTAGTTCAGAAGATTTACTTTTGTTCACAAAGTGGTTCTGAGTGCACAAAACAGCTGGAAACAGTAGCTCTGCGTGCACAAAAGCGCTGGAAACGGCGAGAAACTTAAAAATGCAACCTTAGTTCAGAAGATTTACTTTTGTTCACAAAGTGGCTCTGCGTGCACAAAAGCGCTGGAAACGGCGAGAGAAGCTTAAAAATGCAACCTTAGTTCAGAAGATTAACTTTTGTTCACAAAGTGGCTCTGCGTGCAAAAAAGCGCTGGAAACGGCGAGAGAAGCTTAAAAATGCAACCTTAGTTCAGAAGATTTACTTTTGTTCACAAAGTGGTTCTGAGTGCACAAAACAGCTGGAAATAGTAGCTCTGCGTGCACAAAAGCGCTGGAAACGGCGAGAGAAGCTTAAAAATGCAACCTTAGTTCAGAAGATTAACTTTTGTTCACAAAGTGGCTCTGCGTGCAAAAAAGCGCTGGAAACGGCGAGAGAAGCTTAAAAATGCAACCTTAGTTCAGAAGATTTACTTTTGTTCACAAAGTGGTTCTGAGTATAAAAAACAGCTGGAAACAGTAGCTCTGCGTGCACAAAAGCGCTGGAAACGGCGAGAGAAGCTTAAAAATGCAACCTTAGTTCAGAAGATTAACTTTTGTTCACAAAGTGGCTCTGCGTGCACAAAAGCGCTGGAAACGGCGAGAGAAGCTTAAAAATGCAACCTTAGTTCAGAAGATTTACTTTTGTTCACAAAGTGGCTCTGCGTGCACAAAAGCGCTGGAAACGGCGAGAGAAGCTTAAAAATACAACCTTAGTTCAGAAGATTTACTTTTGTTCACAAATTGGTTCTGAGTGCACAAAACAGCTGGAAATAGTAGCTCTGCGTGCACAAAAGCGCTGGAAACGGCGAGAGAAGCTTAAAAATGCAACCTTAGTTCAGAAGATTTACTTTTGTTCACAAATTGGTTCTGAGTGCACAAAACAGCTGGAAATAGTAGCTCTGCGTGCACAAAAGCGCTGGAAACGGCGAGAGAAGCTTAAAAATGCAACCTTAGTTCAGAAGATTTACTTTTGTTCACAAAGTGGCTCTGCGTGCACAAAAGCGCTGGAAACGGCGAGAGAAGCTTAAAAATGCAACCTTAGTTCAGAAGATTAATTTTTGTTCACAAAGTAGCTCTGCGTGCACAAAAGCGCTGGAAACGGCGAGAGAAGCTTAAAAATGCAACTTTAGTTCAGAAGATTAATTTTTGTTCACAAAGTAGCTCTGCGTGCACAAAAGCGCTGGAAACGGCGAGAGAAGCTTAAAAATGCAACCTTAGTTCAGAAGATTTACTTTGGTTCTGAGTGCACTAAACAGCTGGAAACAGTAGCTCTGCGTGCACAAAAGCGCTCGAAATGGCGAGAGAAGCTTAAAAATGCAACCTTAGTTCAGAAGATTTACTTTTGTTCACAAAGTGGTTCTAAGAGCACAAAACAGCTGGAAACAGTAGCTCTATGTGCACAGAAGCGCTGGAAACGGCGAGAGAAGCTTAAAAATGCAACCTTAGTTCAGAAGATTTACTTTTGTTCACAAAAAGGTTCTGAGTGCACAAAACAGCTGGAAACATTAGCTCTCTGTGCACAAAAGCGCTGAAAACGGCGAGAGACGCTTAAAAATGCAACCTTAGTTCAGAAGATTTACTTTTGTTCACAAAGTGGTTCTGCGTGCACAAAAGCGCTGGAAACGGCGAGAGTAGCTTAAAAATGCAACCTTAGTTCAGAAGATTAACTTTTGTTCACAAAGTGGCTCTGCGTGCAAAAAAGCGCTGGAAACGGCGAGAGAAGCTTAAAAATGCAACCTTAGTTCAGAAGATTTACTTTTGTTCACAAAGTGGTTCTGAGTGCACAAAACAGCTGGAAACATTAGCTCTGCGTGCACAAAAGCGCTGGAAACGGCGAGAGAAGCTTAAAAATGCAACCTTAGTTCAGAAGATTTACTTTTGTTCACAAAGTGGCTCTGAGTGAACAAAACAGCTGGAAACGGTAGCTCTGCGTGCACAAAAGCGCTGGAAACGGCGAGAGAAGCTTAAAAATGCAACCTTAGTTCAGAAGATTTACTTTTGTTCACAAAGTGGCTCTGCGTGCACAAAAGCGCTGGAAACGGCGAGAGAAGCTTAAAAATGCAACCTTAGTTCAGAAGATTTACTTTTGTTCACAAAGTGGTTCTGAGTGCACAAAACAGCTGGAAACAGTAGCTCTGCATGCACAAAAGCGCTGGAAATGGCGAGAGAAGCTTAAAAATGCAACCTTAGTTCAGAAGATTTACTTTTGTTCACAAAGTGGTTCTAAGAGCACAAAACAGCTGGAAACAGTAGCTCTGCGTGCACAAAAGCGTTGGAAACGGCGAGAGAAGCTTAAAAATGCAACCTTAGTTCAGAAGATTTACTTTTGTTCACAAAGTGGTTCTGAGTGCACAAAACAGCTGGAAACAGTAGCTCTGCGTGCACAAAAGCGCTGGAAATGGCGAGAGAAGCTTAAAAATGCAACCTTAGTTCAGAAGATTTACTTTTGTTCACAAAGTGGCTCTGCGTGCACAAAAGCTCTGGAAATGGCGAGAGAAGCTTAAAAATGCAACCTTAGTTCAGAAGATTAACTTTTGTTCACAAAGTGGTTCTAAGAGCACAAAACAGCTGGAAACAGTAGCTCTGCGTGCACAAAAGCGCTGGAAACGGCGAGAGAAGCTTAAAAATGCAACCTTAGTTCAGAAGATTTACTTTTGTTCACAAAGTGGCTCTGCGTGCACAAAAGCGCTGGAAATGGCGAGAGAAGCTTAAAAATGCAACCTTAGTTCAGAAGATTTACTTTTGTTCACAAAGTGGTTCTAAGAGCACAAAACAGCTGGAAACAATAGCTCTGCGTGCACAAAAGCGCTGGAAACGGCGAGAGAAGCTTAAAAATGCAACCTTAGTTCAGAAGATTTACTTTTGTTCACAAAGTGGCTCTGCGTGCACAAAAGCGCTGGAAATGGCGAGAGAAGCTTAAAAATGCAACCTTAGTTCAGAAGATTTACTTTTGTTCACAAAGTGGCTCTGCATGCACAAAAGCGCTGGAAACGGCGAGAGAAGCTTAAAAATGCAACCTTAGTTCAGAAGATTTACTTTTGTTCACAAAGTGGCTCTGCGTGCACAAAAGCGCTGGAAATGGCGAGAGAAGCTTAAAAATGCAACCTTAGTTCAGAATATTTACTTTTGTTCAAAAAAAATTGTTCTGAGAGCACAAAACAGCTGGAAACATTAGCTCTGCATGCACAAAAGCGCTGCAAATGGCGAGAGAAGCTTAAAAATGCAACCTTAGTTCAGAAGATTTACTTTTAATCACAAAGTGGTTCTGAGAGCACAAAACAGCTGGAAACAGTAGCTCTGCATGCACAAAAGCGCTGGAAACGGCGAGAGAAGCTTAAAAATGCAACCTTAGTTCAGAAGATTTACTTTTGTTCACAAAGTGGTTCTGAGTGCACAAAACAGCTGGAAACAGTAGCTCTGCATGCACAAAAGCGCTGGAAACGGCGAGAGAAGCTTAAAAATGCAACCTTAGTTCAGAAGATTTACTTTTGTTCACAAAAAGGTTCTGAGTGCACAAAACAGCTGGAAACATTAGCTCTATGTGCACAAAAGCGCTGAAAACGGCGAGAGACGCTTAAAAATGCAACCTTAGTTCAGAAGATTTAGTTTTGTTCACAAAGTGGTTCTGCGTGCACAAAAGCGCTGGAAACGGCGAGAGAAGCTTAAAAATGCAACCTTAGTTCAGAAGATTAACTTTTGTTCACAAAGTGGCTCTGCGTGCAAAAAAGCGCTGGAAACGGCAAGAGAAGCTTAAAAATGCAACCTTAGTTCAGAAGATTTACTTTTGTTCACAAAGTGGTTCTGAGTGCACAAAACAGCTGGAAATAGTAGCTCTGCGTGCTCAAAAGCGCTGGAAACGAAGAGAGAAGCTTAAAAATGCAACTTTAGTTCAGAAGATTAATTTTTGTTCACAAAGTGGCTCTGCGTGCACAAAAGCGCTGGAAACGGCGAGAGAAGCTTAAAAATGCAACCTTAGTTCAGAAGATTTACTTTTGTTCACAAAGTGGTTCTGAGTGCACTAAACAGCTGGAAACAGTAGCTCTGCGTGCACAAAAGCGCTGGAAACGGCGAGAGAAGCTTAAAAATGCAACCTTAGTTCAGAAGATTTACTTTTGTTCACAAAGTGGTTCTGAGTGCACAAAACAGCTGGAAACAGTAGCTCTGCGTGCACAAAAGCGCTGGAAATGGCGAGAGAAGCTTAAAAATGCAACCTTAGTTCAGAAGATTTACTTTTGTTCACAAAGTGGTTCTAAGAGCACAAAACAGCTGGAAACAGTAGCTCTGCGTGCACAAAAGCGATGGAAACGGCGAGAGAAGCTTAAAAATGCAACCTTAGTTCAGAAGATTTACTTTTGTTCACAAAGTGGTTCTGAGTATAAAAAAAGAGCTGGAAACAGTAGCTCTGCGTGCACAAAAGCGCTGGAAACGGCGAGAGAAGCTTAAAAATGCAACCTTAGTTCAGAAGATTTACTTTTGTTCACAAAGTGGCTCTGCGTGCACAAAAGCGCTGGAAATGGCGAGAGAAGCTTAAAAATGCAACCTTAGTTCAGAAGATTAACTTTTGTTCACAAAGTGGTTCTAAGAGCACAAAACAGCTGGAAACAGTAGCTCTGCGTGCACAAAAGCGCTGGAAACGGCGAGAGAAGCTTAAAAATGCAACCTTAGTTCAGAAGATTTACTTTTGTTCACAAAGTGGTTTTAAGAGCACAAAACAGCTGGAAACAGTAAGCTCTGCGTGCACAAAAGCGCTGGAAACGGCGAGAGAAGCTTAAAAATGCAACCTTAGTTCAGAAGATTTACTTTTGTTCACAAAGTGGCTCTGCGTGCACAAAAGCGCTGGAAATGGCGAGAGAAGCTTAAAAATGCAACCTTAGTTCAGAAGATTTACTTTTGTTCACAAAGTGGTTCTAAGAGCACAAAACAGCTGGAAACAATAGCTCTGCGTGCACAAAAGCGCTGGAAACGGCGAGAGAAGCTTAAAAATGCAACCTTAGTTCAGAAGATTTACTTTTGTTCACAAAGTGGCTCTGCGTGCACAAAAGCGCTGGAAATGGCGAGAGAAGCTTAAAAATGCAACCTTAGTTCAGAATATTTACTTTTGTTCAAAAAAAATTGTTCTGAGAGCACAAAACAGCTGGAAACAGTAGCTCTGCATGCACAAAAGCGCTTGAAACGGCGAGAGAAGGTTAAAAATGCAACCTTAGTTCAGAAGATTAACTTTTGTTCACAAAGTGGTTCTGAGTATAAAAAACAGCTGGAAACAGTAGCTCTGCGTGCACAAAAGCGCTGGAAACGGCGAGAGAAGCTTAAAAATGCAACCTTAGTTCAGAATATTTACTTTTGTTCAAAAAAAATTGTTCTGAGAGCACAAAACAGCTGGAAACAGTAGCTCTGCATGCACAAAAGCGCTGGAAACGGCGAGAGAAGCTTAAAAATGCAACTTTAGTTCAGAAGATTAATTTTTGTTCACAAAGTGGCTCTGCGTGCACAAAAGCGCTGGAAACGGCGAGAGAAGCTTAAAAATGCAACCTTAGTTCAGAAGATTTACTTTTGTTCACAAAGTGGTTCTAAGAGCACAAAGCAGCTGGAAACAGTAGCTCTGCATGCACAAAAGCGCTGGAAACGGCGAGAGAAGCTTAAAAATGCAACCTTAGTTCAGAAGATTTACTTTTACTCACAAAGTGGTTCTGAGTGCACAAAACCGCTGGAAACAGTAGCTGTGCGTGCACAAAAGCGCTGGAAACGGCGAGAGAAGCTTAAAAATGCAACCTTAGTTCAGAAGATTTACTTTTGTTCACAAAGTGGTTCTAAGAGCACAAAGCAGCTGGAAACAGTAGCTCTGCATGCATTAAAAGCGCTGGAAACGGCGAGAGAAGCTTAAAAATGCAACCTTAGTTCAGAAGATTTACTTTTGTTCACAAAGTGGCTCTGCGTGCACAAAAGCGCTGGAAATGGCGAGAGAAGCTTAAAAATGCAACCTTAATTCAGAAGATTTACTTTTACTCACAAAGTGGTTCTGAGTACACAAAACAGCTGGAAACAGTACCTCTGAGTGCACAAAAGCGCTGGAAATGGCGAAAGAAGCTTAAAAATGCAACCTTAGTTCAGAAGATTTACTTTTGTTCACAAAGTGGCTCTGGGTGCACAAAAGCGCTGGAAATGGCGAGAGAAGCTTAAAAATGCAACCGTAGTTCAGAAGATTTACTTTTGTTCACAAAGTGGTTCTAACAGCACAAAACAGCTGGAAACAGTAGCTCTGCATGCACAAAAGCGCTGGAAACGGCGAGAGAAGCTTAAAAATGCAACCTTAGTTCAGAACATTTACTTTTGTTCACAAAGTGGCTCTGCGTGCACAAAAGCGCTGGAAATGGCGAGAGAAGCTTAAAAATGCAACCGTAGTTCAGAAGATTTACTTTTGTTCACAAAGTGGTTCTGAGTGCACAAAACAGCTGGAAACAGTAGCTCTGCATGCACAAAAGCGCTGGAAATGGCGAGAGAAGCTTAAAAATGCAACCTTAGTTCAGAAGATTTACTTTTGTTCACAAAGTGGTTCTGAGTGCACAAAACAGCTGGAAACAGTAGCTCTGCATGCACAAAAGCGCTGGAAACGGCGAGAGAAGCTTAAAAATGCAACCTTAGTTCAGAAGATTTACTTTTGTTCACAAAGTGGCTCTGCGTGCACAAAACAGCTGGAAACAGTAGCTCTGCATGCACAAAAGCGCTGGAAACGGCGAGAGAAGCTTAAAAATGCAACCTTAGTTCAGAACATTTACTTTTGTTCACAAAGTGGCTCTGCGTGCACAAAAGCGCTGGAAATGGCGAGAGAAGCTTAAAAATGCAACCTTAGTTCAGAAGATTTACTTTTGTTCACAAAGTGGTTCTGAGTGCACAAAACAGCTGGAAACAGTAGCTCTGCGTGCACAAAAGCGCTGGAAACGGCGAGAGAAGCTTAAAAATGCAACCTTAGTTCAGAAGATTTACTTTTGTTCACAAAGTGGCTCTGCGTGCACAAAAGCGCTAGAAATGGCGAGAGAAGCTTAAAAATGCAACCTTAGTTCAGAAGATTTACTTTTGTTCACAAAGTGGTTCTAAGAGCACAAAACAGCTGGAAACAGTAGCTCTGCGTGCACAAAAGCGCTGGAAAAGGCGAGAGAAGCTTAAAAATGCAACCTTAGTTCAGAAGATTTACTTTTGTTCACAAAGTGCTCTGCGTGCACAAAAGCGCTGGAAATGGCGAGAGAAGCTTAAAAATGCAACCTTAGTTCAGAAGATTTACTTTTACTCACAAAGTGGTTCTGAGTGCACAAAACAGCTGGAAACAGTACCTTTGCGTGCACAAAAGCGCTGGAAATGGCGAAAGAAGCTTAAAAAATGCAACCTTAGTTCAGAAGATTTACTTTTGTTCACAAAGTGGCTCTGCGTGCACAAAAGCGCTGGAAACGATGAGAGAAGCTTAAAAATGCAACCTTAGTTCAGAAGATTTACTTTTGTTCACAAAGTGGTTCTGAGTGCACAAAACAGCTAGAAACAGTAGTTCTGCGTGCACAAAAGCACTGGAAATGGCGAGAGAAGCTTAAAATTGCCACTTTGGTCCAGATGATGAATTTTTAATGACTAAAGGTGAAAATCAGAACACACGGGTAGTGGATGGTCACCTTGAACAAGGCTCAGGTGAAATATCCCTGTCAACTTTAAAATAATTTTGTAAAGTAATGTTTTCAAGTTTTTAATTCCATAATGTAAATAGTCGAGCTGTTGACTTCTTAATCTAATATTTGCTCAAAGGTGATTAAAATTGCTTAAGACAGTGAGATAAGGATATATTTGCTACAATGAATAAGATATTGATTTTCTTAATAAAGATTAACCTTAAAAAGACTTCCCCCCACTCTTGTTTAGGATGACCCTCACTATCTGAATGTAAAATCTCACGTAATTTTGCTGTACGCATTTTGAGTAAATTCAAGGGAAAGTCAGTTAAATTTTAATTAAGGCATCCATAACCTTCTCCTATTATGTGTTAGGATAGGTCTTTTTTTTACCTAAAAAAAAAAATCCTTAAGAGCTGACTTAGAATCTTCACCTCATCCTCGTTCAGGATGATGCCCACTATTTGTTTATAATATTTCAATTTTTTTTACGAAAATTTTTTGAGAAAGTGAAAGGCAGCTCAATTTTCATTATGGCAAAAATATTAACCCAAAAAAGTCCTTAAAAGGTAACCCTAACCCTCTAAACATTGTTAAGACTAAATTCATATAAGGTCACTGTGAACCTTGACCCTTGACCACTTTAATTTGTTTGAGTCCAAGTGACTCCATTGAGAAGGAATTCCCTCAAGCAGTGAGTCCAAGTTACCAGATATAATGAAATTCCCTACTGACAGTCCTAATATATCACATTCACAGTGACGTGAGGTAACTCTGACCTTTAACTTCGAAGGGAATAAAATCCTTCATCTTTGAGTTTAAGTTAATGTTTTTACCAAGTTTGACGACATTCCCATGAGCTGATCTTTAGATATCAATTTAAGGAAAAATATTTACATACTTTGTGAGAACACTGTGACATTTGGCTACCAAAATGAAATCCAATTTCATGTGAATGTTTGTGCCAAATGTGAAAGAATTCCCTGAAGGCATTTTGGATATATATTGCATATACAAGGCAAGAAGTGTGCTTTGTGAGGTCCTAGTGACCTTGCCATTTGATCTTTGACAACTGAATTCTATTCAAGTCATCATTGAGTCCAAATGAATGTTTGTGCCACATGTAATGATATTTCCTTTGGACAATCCTGATAAATTGTATTCAAAACAATGCAAAGTCATGTGAGCTTGACCTTTTGACCTTTGACTAACATAACGTAGTTGTACATGAGATATCGCATTCACATGAATTGGCAAGACAGATGGATGGACAACCTGAAAACGTAATGCCTCTGGCCATACTGAATGTGAAAATGGTAAAGAAAGAAATATAGCAATACATGATAAATAATTTGTTCCATGTTCTTTTATTTTACATGGATGATTTCTTGACAAAACAAGCCAACTCTATAAATGTGAACTGAGTGTCAGAAATTAACATGACATTCATAGCATCTGCAAACAATTTTTCCCCACAAATTTCTGTAACTTTCTGAGAATCTACATCACAGTATATTGTAAAATATCATGTGTTTCAATACTCTCCTTATTGATGGAACCTCAGTGATGTCTACTGTCCCTGGCTCAGACATTCTCTCAAGCATCTACAGTACATGTCAAGAAAGGTAATGGTAACATTAAAATAACATTTGATATCTACAATTCAGTTGAACTATTATAGTTTCAGATATTTCTTTCTGTAAGTTCAATTCAGCATCTGCAGATGGACTCATTAGTACACGTCACCTGATTGACATGCACAAATGAGCAAAGAACATAGGAGAATCTGTGTTCTTATAACTCACAGCCCCCTCCCACTAAGCATGCAAAGGTATATATTACCCTTCTGTAGTTTCACTCAGTGGAAGAGACATCCTGTCCTTTTGTTAACATGTTCTGTGGATGACCCCCCCCCCCGTGAGATCCCAGTTGTTTGATCCCAATCAGAGATACAACGAGATACCATAAAGTTGTGGTTTCTCGAGGCCATAAAACTCAAGTCTCTTAAGCCACCATCGTAAACATTAAAGTTGCCCTTTTAGATTAACAATTTGGTCAACCATTTGGTCAGTCCTCGACATACAGTACATGTCTGCTCATGCAATTATACATACACAAATGTAACATTTCCATTACAGTGCTAAAAGTGTTATAGCTGAGCAGGGATCAGTGAGGATGAGGTCGTATTTAAAGGGACCGCTTTGGTGAGAGAATGGGCTGTGATTGGTGAGTGACTGATGAGCACCCATGAACCTATCGTTAGCTGAGCACATGACTCCGTGTCCTGCATGAACTAACACAATGCTTCATTAGTCACTATTTAAGTTCAGGATTTCCACAATGACATTCTCACTTTAAACTTAATTTAAGGTATCTCGAATTGAGGCAAATTAAAGCTGACCTTGAATTATGATCAGTCACAATCAAATTGTCATATATCACAAATCATAAACTGGATTTATTTTCATAATTAATTATGGATAAAATTACAAGGCATGTTGCAGAAATCTGGAATGGATATCTATATCATTGAGCATTGTAACAAGTTACATTGTACAAGTACATGTTCTACTGAATAAGGGATCAGCCACTTGCTATCTGTAATACAAACAGCCATCATCAGGAACATCAGAGATATCATAGTTAATAATCATCCCAAGGTACTTGTAGTTCTCTACAATGTCTACCACATGTCCCTTGATGATAGTATTCTAAGAGTTTGAGGACTGATGCCTAAAACTCATGTCCTTGGTTTTTGTCACATTTAGTAGTAAAAATGCACAGTCACACCACTACAGATTCACAATCCACAATGGGACCATGGTTGTTCTCATCTGCATGGAGGAAACTGACTGTCACAGAGTCATCAGCAAATTTGAAAAGTAATCTGTTGTCATGCCAGCTGCGGCAGTCATCAGTATACACATTATAGAGGGGAGGTGAAAGGACACAGGAGGAGACCCTGTGGATGATGACAATGTGTCTTACATGCATTACTTTCTGCGTCAGTTGCCAGTTGCAGCTCGAGGCATGTATCCAAAATTATCTTTTCCAGGCACTATACTGATACTGTAGTCACTACAAGTTACGCACGTTCCAGTTTGCCTGGGGGACATTTAAAACAAACCAGTCTACAACACAATAAAAATCACATGAAAATCAACCTCCCTCCTCATCTTTTCATATTTTTTTCTCCTCAATTTTTTAATGTGGATTTAGAATTTGATACTGAGCATAGCCGTGAAATTGCCCCCCCCCAAATAGAAATGGTACAAGTTGTCAAATAAATGTTATCTACATAAATCCCCACAGATTTCAAAAACATTCTCAGAACACAGTTAACATCACAGTATATTGTAAGGTATCACATTTTTTATTACTCACCTTATTGATGGAACCTCAACCATATTTACTGTCCCTGGCTCAGACTCTCTCTCAAGCATCTACAGTAGGTGTTTTCATTCCCAAAACACAGGCTCTCTTGTGGTTCCAAGAGTCTGTAAGAGTAGAACAGGAGGTAGAGCATTCAGCTACCAGGCAGACAACTTCTGTGCATTTACGGTTAAACTTAAAACATTCCTTTTTGATAAAGCCTTGCTGGATCAGGTGAGTCCTGAACCATCCCTTAAGCTGCTATAGGTCTAGACTGCAGGGGAAACTCCCATCATCCACAGAGCACTTCTCCACTTCTCTCTGTCTCTCTGCCCCCCCCCCACCCCACACTCATTTTTTTTTTTAAATAAATGTCAAAAACTATGTTATTGACGTGTCTCTTTTCTCCCATAGTCCCTCTCTCTCTTTCTCTCTCTCATTGCAGATACCTCTGACTCCAGAACTGAAGGAGAACAACTATTATTATTATTATTATTAACAACAATACTTAATTAATTATTATATTAATTGTTGCTGCTATCATTGATAATCAATAACTTCTTGACACTGTTATTGTTTACATTTTAACTAGTAAGAGCTGATACCAGATGATCCAGGCAGATGATCGTCCACATTGAGCCTGGTTCTGCTAGAGGTTTCTCCCTGTAAGTGAGGGAGTTTTTACTCTTCACAGTCACCAAAGTCTGCTCATTGTGGGAACTGTTAGGTTTCTTTATATTAAACAAGATTTGAAGGTCTTGACCTTCTATGTAAAGTTCCTTGAGATAATGTATATTATGATTTGGCGCTATACAAATAAAATTGAATTGAATTGAATAGGTGATGGGATAATAATAACAATAATTAATTGAGCAGTAGTATTGCAATATATTCAGTAAACTGTACAGAAATAATATGTTTTTTTTCTTTCATGAACATATTTTCCATTTCATATTATGCACTTACCAACCTTTAACTGTGGGCTGAGTTTCCTGAGCACATATACACATTCACCTAACACACTGGTAAATATTAACCCTTACTATGAGGAACTCATACCTGAAAAAGGGAGTATTTGAATGAACGATACATGGACACAAACTTTTCTCAAATCATGTGCATTATGACTGAAGGGAGTAAGCGAGGTGTCTCTTAATGTTCCTCAAAAGCTACATGCTCCCTCTCCTGGATCCCTCTGGTAACTACACCTGCTCTTACTGCTGCTGGTGTTAGAATAACTTGTTGAACATAAAACACAAGAATACACAAAAATACTGTTCTCTAACTGCTGCAACTGACAGTAAACATTATAACCATAACATGAATATGCTCAAGTATTAGAATATGAGAAATTTAATGGTACTCTGCTACTTCAGCTAACTTGCGGGTAAAGCACAATATTCCTTGTGTCACAAAAAGCAACAAGTGTCAGAACCTGTCTGACTGCCTAATTCAACCAGGCACAACTTTTTTTCTTTCGCGCCTGCGGACACCAGGCCGAAATAGGTGGATGGGCTTTCTGTAAAGAAGGCTCCTGTCGTGGTTTCAAAGCTCTACGTGCTTTCTGGCATTTGCTGGAGGCCCGTCAAATTGCAATCTATAATGAAAGGGGAATCAGAAGTTAGTGTAAATCCCATTATCAATGCCTAGAATATGCTGGCCCCTCATTTCAGCCAAAAAAGCCTCAAACTGTTTGAAAGTTACACCGTTGCGATCATTAGGCCCCAGATCAACATTCTTCCCTCTCATACCCGTATGCACTCTGTACGGCTATCAAAATGGAGCCCGTAGAAATGGGCTTAATTGATACCAAAGGTCACAAAGGTCACCTGGGCCCTTCTGCAGTTTTGGTGAAAATCGGTAATGCAGGCTCAAAGAGCCCCTCGTGACCAGTGGGTCAAATTTGGGGCTCCTAGGCCCTTGGGAAGGCCCCGAAAGGGATCGTAATTTCCCCAAAAATCTCCAGAACCAAGAGGCTGCGAACCCTGTTTAGGCCCCTGACCAGCTAGAGGACTGAAATCCAAGTGACAACTCATGTAGCATTGATAAGAAATTCCCTCAAGCATTCCAAGTTACCAGATATAATGAAATTCCCTACTGACAGTCCTAACATATCAGATTCACAGTGACGTTACTCTGACCTTTAACTTCGAAGGGAATAAAATTCTTCATCTTTGAATTGAAGTTAATATTTTTACCAAGTTTGACGACATTCCCATGAGCTGATCTTTAGATATCAATTTAAGGAAAAATATTTACATGCTTTGTGAGAACACTGTGACATTTGGCTACCAAAATGAAACCCAAATTCATATGAATGTTTGTGCCAAATGTGAAAGAATTCCCTGAAGGCATTTCGGATATATCGCATTTACAAGGCAAGTAGTGTGCTTTGTGAGGTCCTAGTGACCTTGCCATTTGATCTTTGACAACTGAATTCTATTCAAGTCATCATTGAGTCCAAATGAATGTTTGTGCCACATGTAATGATATTTCCTTTGGACAATCCTGATAAATTGTATTCAAAACAATGCAAAGTCATGTGAGCTTGACCTTTTGACCTTTGACTAACATAACGTAGTTGTACATGAGATATCGCATTCACATGAATTGGCAAGACAGATGGATGGACAACCTGAAAACGTAATGCCTCTGGCCATACTGAATGTGAAAATGGTAAAGAAAGAAATATAGCAATACATGATAAATAATTTGTTCCATGTTCTTTTATTTTACATGGATGATTTCTTGACAAAACAAGCCAACTCTATAAATGTGAACTGAGTGTCAGAAATTAACATGACATTCATAGCATCTGCAAACAATTTTTCCCCACAAATTTCTGTAACTTTCTGAGAATCTACATCACAGTATATTGTAAAATATCATGTGTTTCAATACTCTCCTTATTGATGGAACCTCAGTGATGTCTACTGTCCCTGGCTCAGACACTCTCTCAAGCATCTACAGTACATGTCAAGAAAGGTAATGGTAACATTAAAATAACATTTGATATCTACAATTCAGTTGAACTATTATAGTTTCAGATATTTCTTTCTGTAAGTTCAATTCAGCATCTGCAGATGGACTCATTAGTACATGTCACCTGATTGACATGCACAAATGAGCAAAGAACATAGGAGAATCTGTGTTCTTATAACTCACAGCCCCCTCCCACTAAGCATGCAAAGGTATATATTACCCTTCTGTAGTTTCACTCAGTGGAAGAGACATCCTGTCCTTTTGTTAACATGTTCTGTGGATGACCCCCCCCCCCCCCCCCCCCCCCCCCCCCCCCCGTGAGATCCCAGTTGTTTGATCCCAATCAGAGATACAACGAGATACCATAAAGTTGTGGTTTCTCGAGGCCATAAAACTCAAGTCTCTTAAGCCACCATCGTAAACATTAAAGTTGCCCTTTTAGATTAACAATTTGGTCAACCATTTGGTCAGTCCTCGACATACAGTACATGTCTGCTCATGCAATTATACATACACAAATGTAACATTTCCATTACAGTGCTAAAAGTGTTATAGCTGAGCAGGGATCAGTGAGGATGAGGTCGTATTTAAAGGGACCGCTTTGGTGAGAGAATGGGCTGTGATTGGTGAGTGACTGATGAGCACCCATGAACCTATCGTTAGCTGAGCACATGACTCCGTGTCCTGCATGAACTAACACAATGCTTCATTAGTCACTATTTAAGTTCAGGATTTCCACAATGACATTCTCACTTTAAACTTAATTTAAGGTATCTCGAATTGAGGCAAATTAAAGCTGACCTTGAATTATGATTAGTCACAATCAAATTGTCATATATCACAAATCATAAACTGGATTTATTTTCATAATTAATTATGGATAAAATGACAAGGCATGTTGCAGAAATCTGGAATGGATATCTATATCATTGAGCATTGTAACAAGTTACATTGTACAAGTACATGTTCTACTGATTAAGGGATCAGCCACTTGCTATCTGTAATACAAACAGCCATCATCAGGAACATCAGAGATATCATAGTTAATAATCATCCCAAGGTACTTGTAGTTCTCTACAATGTCTACCACATATCCCTTGATGATAGTATTCTAAGAGTTTGAGGACTGATGCCTAAAACTCATGTCCTTGGTTTTTGTCACATTTAGTAGTAAAAATGCACAGTCACACCACTACAGATTCACAATCCACAATGGGACCATGGTTGTTCTCATCTGCATGGAGGAAACTGACTGTCACAAAGTCATCAACAAATTTGAAAAGTAATCTGTTGTCATGCCAGCTGCGGCAGTCATCAGTATACACATTATAGAGGGGAGGTGAAAGGACACAGGAGGAGACCCTGTGGATGATGACAATGTGTCTTACATGCATTACTTTCTGCGTCAGTTGCCAGTTGCAGCTCGAGGCATGTATCCAAAATTATCTTTTCCAGGCACTATACTGATACTGTAGTCACTACAAGTTACGCACGTTCCATTTTGCCTGGGGGACATTTAAAACAAACCAGTCTACAACACAATAAAAATCACATGAAAATCAACCTCCCTCCTCATCTTTTCATATTTTTTTCTCCTCAATTTTTTAATGTGGATTTAGAATTTGATACTGAGCATAGCCGTGAAATTGCCCCCCCCAAATAGAAATGGTACAAGTTGTCAAATAAATGTTATCTACATAAATCCCCACAGATTTCAAAAACATTCTCAGAACACAGTTAACATCACAGTATATTGTAAGGTATCACATTTTTTATTACTCACCTTATTGATGGAACCTCAACCATATTTACTGTCCCTGGCTCAGACTCTCTCTCAAGCATCTACAGTAGGTGTTTTCATTCCCAAAACACAGGCTCTCTTGTGGTTCCAAGAGTCTGTAAGAGTAGAACAGGAGGTAGAGCATTCAGCTACCAGGCAGACAACTTCTGTGCATTTACGGTTAAACTTAAAACATTCCTTTTTGATAAAGCCTTGCTGGATCAGGTGAGTCCTGAACCATCCCTTAAGCTGCTATAGGTCTAGACTGCAGGGGAAACTCCCATCATCCACAGAGCACTTCTCCACTTCTCTCTGTCTCTCTGCCCCCCCCCACCCCACACTCATTTATTTTTTTTAATAAATGTCAAAAACTATGTTATTGACGTGTCTCTTTTCTCCCATAGTCCCTCTCTCTCTTTCTCTCTCTCATTGCAGATACCTCTGACTCCAGAACTGAAGGAGAACAACTATTATTATTATTATTATTATTAACAACAATACTTAATTAATTATTATATTAATTGTTGCTGCTATCATTGATAATCAATAACTTCTTGACACTGTTATTGTTTACATTTTAACTAGTAAGAGCTGATACCAGATGATCCAGGCAGATGATCGTCCACATTGAGCCTGGTTCTGCTAGAGGTTTCTCCTTGTAAGTGAGGGAGTTTTTACTCTTCACAGTCACCAAAGTCTGCTCATTGTGGGAACTGTTAGGTTTCTTTATATTAAACAAGATTTGAAGGTCTTGACCTTCTATGTAAAGTTCCTTGAGATAATGTATATTATGATTTGGCGCTATACAAATAAAATTGAATTGAATTGAATAGGTGATGGGATAATAATAACAATAATTAATTGAGCAGTA
This sequence comes from Paralichthys olivaceus, assembly GCF_024713975.1. Lineage (NCBI taxonomy): Eukaryota > Metazoa > Chordata > Actinopteri > Pleuronectiformes > Paralichthyidae > Paralichthys > Paralichthys olivaceus. The sequence continues at coordinate 16,422,123 of NC_091109.1, forward strand.
GTATTGCAATATATTCAGTAAACTGTACAGAAATAATATGTTTTTTTTCTTTCATGAACATATTTTCCATTTCATATTATGCACTTACCAACCTTTAACTGTGGGCTGAGTTTCCTGAGCACATATACACATTCACCTAACACACTGGTAAATATTAACCCTTACTATGAGGAACTCATACCTGAAAAAGGGAGTATTTGAATGAACGATACATGGACACAAACTTTTCTCAAATCATGTGCATTATGACTGAAGGGAGTAAGCGAGGTGTCTCTTAATGTTCCTCAAAAGCTACATGCTCCCTCTCCTGGATCCCTCTGGTAACTACACCTGCTCTTACTGCTGCTGGTGTTAGAATAACTTGTTGAACATAAAACACAAGAATACACAAAAATACTGTTCTCTAACTGCTGCAACTGACAGTAAACATTATAACCATAACATGAATATGCTCAAGTATTAGAATATGAGAAATTTAATGGTACTCTGCTACTTCAGCTAACTTGCGGGTAAAGCACAATATTCCTTGTGTCACAAAAAGCAACAAGTGTCAGAACCTGTCTGACTGCCTAATTCAACCAGGCACAACTTTTTTTCTTTCGCGCCTGCGGACACCAGGCCGAAATAGGTGGATGGGCTTTCAGTAAAGAAGGCTCCTGTCGTGGTTTCAAAGCTCTACGTGCTTTCTGGCATTTGCTGGAGGCCCGTCAAATTGCAATCTATAATGAAAGGGGAATCAGAAGTTAGTGTAAATCCCATTATCAATGCCTAGAATATGCTGGCCCCTCATTTCAGCCAAAAAAGCCTCAAACTGTTTGAAAGTTACACCGTTGCGATCATTAGGCCCCAGATCAACATTCTTCCCTCTCATACCCGTATGCACTCTGTACGGCTATCAAAATGGAGCCCGTAGAAATGGGCTTAATTGATACCAAAGGTCACAAAGGTCACCTGGGCCCTTCTGCAGTTTTGGTGAAAATCGGTAATGCAGGCTCAAAGAGCCCCTCGTGACCAGTGGGTCAAATTTGGGGCTCCTAGGCCCTTGGGAAGGCCCCGAAAGGGATCGTAATTTCCCCAAAAATCTCCAGAACCAAGAGGCTGCGAACCCTGTTTAGGCCCCTGACCAGCTAGAGGACTGAAATCCAAGTGACAACTCATGTAGCATTGATAAGAAATTCCCTCAAGCATTCCAAGTTACCAGATATAATGAAATTCCCTACTGACAGTCCTAACATATCACATTCACAGTGACGTTACTCTGACCTTTAACTTCGAAGGGAATAAAATTCTTCATCTTTGAATTGAAGTTAATATTTTTACCAAGTTTGACGACATTCCCATGAGCTGATCTTTAGATATCAATTTAAGGAAAAATATTTACATGCTTTGTGAGAACACTGTGACATTTGGCTACCAAAATGAAACCCAAATTCATATGAATGTTTGTGCCAAATGTGAAAGAATTCCCTGAAGGCATTTCGGATATATCGCATTTACAAGGCAAGTAGTGTGCTTTGTGAGGTCCTAGTGACCTTGCCATTTGATCTTTGACAACTGAATTCTATTCAAGTCATCATTGAGTCCAAATGAATGTTTGTGCCACATGTAATGATATTTCCTTTGGACAATCCTGATAAATTGTATTCAAAACAATGCAAAGTCATGTGAGCTTGACCTTTTGACCTTTGACTAACATAACGTAGTTGTACATGAGATATCGCATTCACATGAATTGGCAAGACAGATGGATGGACAACCTGAAAACGTAATGCCTCTGGCCATACTGAATGTGAAAATGGTAAAGAAAGAAATATAGCAATACATGATAAATAATTTGTTCCATGTTCTTTTATTTTACATGCATGATTTCTTGACAAAACAAGCCAACTCTATAAATGTGAACTGAGTGTCAGAAATTAACATGACATTCATAGCATCTGCAAACAATTTTTCCCCACAAATTTCTGTAACTTTCTGAGAATCTACATCACAGTATATTGTAAAATATCATGTGTTTCAATACTCTCCTTATTGATGGAACCTCAGTGATGTCTACTGTCCCTGGCTCAGACACTCTCTCAAGCATCTACAGTACATGTCAAGAAAGGTAATGGTAACATTAAAATAACATTTGATATCTACAATTCAGTTGAACTATTATAGTTTCAGATATTTCTTTCTGTAAGTTCAATTCAGCATCTGCAGATGGACTCATTAGTACATGTCACCTGATTGACATGCACAAATGAGCAAAGAACATAGGAGAATCTGTGTTCTTATAACTCACAGCCCCCTCCCACTAAGCATGCAAAGGTATATATTACCCTTCTGTAGTTTCACTCAGTGGAAGAGACATCCTGTCCTTTTGTTAACATGTTCTGTGGATGACCCCCCCCCCCCCCCCCCCCCCCCCCCGTGAGATCCCAGTTGTTTGATCCCAATCAGAGATACAACGAGATACCATAAAGTTGTGGTTTCTCGAGGCCATAAAACTCAAGTCTCTTAAGCCACCATCGTAAACATTAAAGTTGCCCTTTTAGATTAACAATTTGGTCAACCATTTGGTCAGTCCTCGACATACAGTACATGTCTGCTCATGCAATTATACATACACAAATGTAACATTTCCATTACAGTGCTAAAAGTGTTATAGCTGAGCAGGGATCAGTGAGGATGAGGTCGTATTTAAAGGGACCGCTTTGGTGAGAGAATGGGCTGTGATTGGTGAGTGACTGATGAGCACCCATGAACCTATCGTTAGCTGAGCACATGACTCCGTGTCCTGCATGAACTAACACAATGCTTCATTAGTCACTATTTAAGTTCAGGATTTCCACAATGACATTCTCACTTTAAACTTAATTTAAGGTATCTCGAATTGAGGCAAATTAAAGCTGACCTTGAATTATGATTAGTCACAATCAAATTGTCATATATCACAAATCATAAACTGGATTTATTTTCATAATTAATTATGGATAAAATGACAAGGCATGTTGCAGAAATCTGGAATGGATATCTATATCATTGAGCATTGTAACAAGTTACATTGTACAAGTACATGTTCTACTGATTAAGGGATCAGCCACTTGCTATCTGTAATACAAACAGCCATCATCAGGAACATCAGAGATATCATAGTTTATAATCATCCCAAGGTACTTGTAGTTCTCTACAATGTCTACCACATATCCCTTGATGATAGTATTCTAAGAGTTTGAGGACTGATGCCTAAAACTCATGTCCTTGGTTTTTGTCACATTTAGTAGTAAAAATGCACAGTCACACCACTACAGATTCACAATCCACAATGGGACCATGGTTGTTCTCATCTGCATGGAGGAAACTGACTGTCACAAAGTCATCAGCAAATTTGAAAAGTAATCTGTTGTCATGCCAGCTGCGGCAGTCATCAGTATACACATTATAGAGGGGAGACGAAAGGACACAGGAGGAGACCCTGTGGATGATGACAATGTGTCTTACATGCATTACTTTCTGCGTCAGTTGCCAGTTGCAGCTCGAGGCATGTATCCAAAATTATCTTTTCCAGGCACTATACTGATACTGTAGTCACTACAAGTTACGCACGTTCCAGTTTGCCTGGGGGACATTTAAAACAAACCAGTCTACAACACAATAACAATCACATGAAAATCAACCTCCCTCCTCATCTTTTCATAATTTTTTCTCCTCAATTTTTTAATGTGGATTTAGAATTTGATACTGAGCATAGCCGTGAAATTGCCCCCCCCAAATAGAAATGGTACAAGTTGTCAAATAAATGTTATCTACATAAATCCCCACAGATTTCAAAAACATTCTCAGAACACAGTTAACATCACAGTATATTGTAAGGTATCACATTTTTTATTACTCACCTTATTGATGGAACCTCAACCATATTTACTGTCCCTGGCTCAGACTCTCTCTCAAGCATCTACAGTAGGTGTTTTCATTCCCAAAACACAGGCTCTCTTGTGGTTCCAAGAGTCTGTAAGAGTAGAACAGGAGGTAGAGCATTCAGCTACCAGGCAGACAACTTCTGTGCATTTACGGTTAAACTTAAAACATTCCTTTTTGATAAAGCCTTGCTGGATCAGGTGAGTCCTGAACCATCCCTTAAGCTGCTATAGGTCTAGACTGCAGGGGAAACTCCCATCATCCACAGAGCACTTCTCCACTTCTCTCTGTCTCTCTGCCCCCCCCCACCCCACACTCATTTTTTTTTTTAAATAAATGTCAAAAACTATGTTATTGACGTGTCTCTTTTCTCCCATAGTCCCTCTCTCTCTTTCTCTCTCTCATTGCAGATACCTCTGACTCCAGAACTGAAGGAGAACAACTATTATTATTATTATTATTAACAACAATACTTAATTAATTATTATATTAATTGTTGCTGCTATCATTGATAATCAATAACTTCTTGACACTGTTATTGTTTACATTTTAACTAGTAAGAGCTGATACCAGATGATCCAGGCAGATGATCGTCCACATTGAGCCTGGTTCTGCTAGAGGTTTCTCCCTGTAAGTGAGGGAGTTTTTACTCTTCACAGTCACCAAAGTCTGCTCATTGTGGGAACTGTTAGGTTTCTTTATATTAAACAAGATTTGAAGGTCTTGACCTTCTATGTAAAGTTCCTTGAGATAATGTATATTATGATTTGGCGCTATACAAATAAAATTGAATTGAATTGAATAGGTGATGGGATAATAATAACAATAATTAATTGAGCAGTAGTATTGCAATATATTCAGTAAACTGTACAGAAATAATATGTTTTTTTTCTTTCATGAACATATTTTCCATTTCATATTATGCACTTACCAACCTTTAACTGTGGGCTGAGTTTCCTGAGCACATATACACATTCACCTAACACACTGGTAAATATTAACCCTTACTATGAGGAACTCATACCTGAAAAAGGGAGTATTTGAATGAACGATACATGGACACAAACTTTTCTCAAATCATGTGCATTATGACTGAAGGGAGTAAGCGAGGTGTCTCTTAATGTTCCTCAAAAGCTACATGCTCCCTCTCCTGGATCCCTCTGGTAACTACACCTGCTCTTACTGCTGCTGGTGTTAGAATAACTTGTTGAACATAAAACACAAGAATACACAAAAATACTGTTCTCTAACTGCTGCAACTGACAGTAAACATTATAACCATAACATGAATATGCTCAAGTATTAGAATATGAGAAATTTAATAGTACTCTGCTACTTCAGCTAACTTGCGGGTAAAGCACAATATTCCTTGTGTCACAAAAAGCAACAAGTGTCAGAACCTGTCTGACTGCCTAATTCAACCAGGCACAACTTTTTTTCTTTCGCGCCTGCGGACACCAGGCCGAAATAGGTGGATGGGCTTTCTGTAAAGAAGGCTCCTGTCGTGGTTTCAAAGCTCTACGTGCTTTCTGGCATTTGCTGGAGGCCCGTCAAATTGCAATCTATAATGAAAGGGGAATCAGAAGTTAGTGTAAATCCCATTATCAATGCCTAGAATATGCTGGCCCCTCATTTCAGCCAAAAAAGCCTCAAACTGTTTGAAAGTTACACCGTTGCGATCATTAGGCCCCAGATCAACATTCTTCCCTCTCATACCCGTATGCACTCTGTACGGCTATCAAAATGGAGCCCGTAGAAATGGGCTTAATTGATACCAAAGGTCACAAAGGTCACCTGGGCCCTTCTGCAGTTTTGGTGAAAATCGGTAATGCAGGCTCAAAGAGCCCCTCGTGACCAGTGGGTCAAATTTGGGGCTCCTAGGCCCTTGGGAAGGCCCCGAAAGGGATCGTAATTTCCCCAAAAATCTCCAGAACCAAGAGGCTGCGAACCCTGTTTAGGCCCCTGACCAGCTAGAGGACTGAAATCCAAGTGACAACTCATGTAGCATTGATAAGAAATTCCCTCAAGCATTCCAAGTTACCAGATATAATGAAATTCCCTACTGACAGTCCTAACATATCAGATTCACAGTGACGTTACTCTGACCTTTAACTTCGAAGGGAATAAAATTCTTCATCTTTGAATTGAAGTTAATATTTTTACCAAGTTTGACGACATTCCCATGAGCTGATCTTTAGATATCAATTTAAGGAAAAATATTTACATGCTTTGTGAGAACACTGTGACATTTGGCTACCAAAATGAAACCCAAATTCATATGAATGTTTGTGCCAAATGTGAAAGAATTCCCTGAAGGCATTTCGGATATATCGCATTTACAAGGCAAGTAGTGTGCTTTGTGAGGTCCTAGTGACCTTGCCATTTGATCTTTGACAACTGAATTCTATTCAAGTCATCATTGAGTCCAAATGAATGTTTGTGCCACATGTAATGATATTTCCTTTGGACAATCCTGATAAATTGTATTCAAAACAATGCAAAGTCATGTGAGCTTGACCTTTTGACCTTTGACTAACATAACGTAGTTGTACATGAGATATCGCATTCACATGAATTGGCAAGACAGATGGATGGACAACCTGAAAACGTAATGCCTCTGGCCATACTGAATGTGAAAATGGTAAAGAAAGAAATATAGCAATACATGATAAATAATTTGTTCCATGTTCTTTTATTTTACATGGATGATTTCTTGACAAAACAAGCCAACTCTATAAATGTGAACTGAGTGTCAGAAATTAACATGACATTCATAGCATCTGCAAACAATTTTTCCCCACAAATTTCTGTAACTTTCTGAGAATCTACATCACAGTATATTGTAAAATATCATGTGTTTCAATACTCTCCTTATTGATGGAACCTCAGTGATGTCTACTGTCCCTGGCTCAGACACTCTCTCAAGCATCTACAGTACATGTCAAGAAAGGTAATGGTAACATTAAAATAACATTTGATATCTACAATTCAGTTGAACTATTATAGTTTCAGATATTTCTTTCTGTAAGTTCAATTCAGCATCTGCAGATGGACTCATTAGTACATGTCACCTGATTGACATGCACAAATGAGCAAAGAACATAGGAGAATCTGTGTTCTTATAACTCACAGCCCCCTCCCACTAAGCATGCAAAGGTATATATTACCCTTCTGTAGTTTCACTCAGTGGAAGAGACATCCTGTCCTTTTGTTAACATGTTCTGTGGATGACCCCCCCCCCCCCCCCCCCCCCCCCCCGTGAGATCCCAGTTGTTTGATCCCAATCAGAGATACAACGAGATACCATAAAGTTGTGGTTTCTCGAGGCCATAAAACTCAAGTCTCTTAAGCCACCATCGTAAACATTAAAGTTGCCCTTTTAGATTAACAATTTGGTCAACCATTTGGTCAGTCCTCGACATACAGTACATGTCTGCTCATGCAATTATACATACACAAATGTAACATTTCCATTACAGTGCTAAAAGTGTTATAGCTGAGCAGGGATCAGTGAGGATGAGGTCGTATTTAAAGGGACCGCTTTGGTGAGAGAATGGGCTGTGATTGGTGAGTGACTGATGAGCACCCATGAACCTATCGTTAGCTGAGCACATGACTCCGTGTCCTGCATGAACTAACACAATGCTTCATTAGTCACTATTTAAGTTCAGGATTTCCACAATGACATTCTCACTTTAAACTTAATTTAAGGTATCTCGAATTGAGGCAAATTAAAGCTGACCTTGAATTATGATTAGTCACAATCAAATTGTCATATATCACAAATCATAAACTGGATTTATTTTCATAATTAATTATGGATAAAATTACAAGGCATGTTGCAGAAATCTGGAATGGATATCTATATCATTGAGCATTGTAACAAGTTACATTGTACAAGTACATGTTCTACTGATTAAGGGATCAGCCACTTGCTATCTGTAATACAAACAGCCATCATCAGGAACATCAGAGATATCATAGTTTATAATCATCCCAAGGTACTTGTAGTTCTCTACAATGTCTACCACATATCCCTTGATGATAGTATTCTAAGAGTTTGAGGACTGATGCCTAAAACTCATGTCCTTGGTTTTTGTCACATTTAGTAGTAAAAATGCACAGTCACACCACTACAGATTCACAATCCACAATGGGACCATGGTTGTTCTCATCTGCATGGAGGAAACTGACTGTCACAAAGTCATCAGCAAATTTGAAAAGTAATCTGTTGTCATGCCAGCTGCGGCAGTCATCAGTATACACATTATAGAGGGGAGACGAAAGGACACAGGAGGAGACCCTGTGGATGATGACAATGTGTCTTACATGCATTACTTTCTGCGTCAGTTGCCAGTTGCAGCTCGAGGCATGTATCCAAAATTATCTTTTCCAGGCACTATACTGATACTGTAGTCACTACAAGTTACGCACGTTCCAGTTTGCCTGGGGGACATTTAAAACAAACCAGTCTACAACACAATAACAATCACATGAAAATCAACCTCCCTCCTCATCTTTTCATAATTTTTTCTCCTCAATTTTTTAATGTGGATTTAGAATTTGATACTGAGCATAGCCGTGAAATTGCCCCCCCCAAATAGAAATGGTACAAGTTGTCAAATAAATGTTATCTACATAAATCCCCACAGATTTCAAAAACATTCTCAGAACACAGTTAACATCACAGTATATTGTAAGGTATCACATTTTTTATTACTCACCTTATTGATGGAACCTCAACCATATTTACTGTCCCTGGCTCAGACTCTCTCTCAAGCATCTACAGTAGGTGTTTTCATTCCCAAAACACAGGCTCTCTTGTGGTTCCAAGAGTCTGTAAGAGTAGAACAGGAGGTAGAGCATTCAGCTACCAGGCAGACAACTTCTGTGCATTTACGGTTAAACTTAAAACATTCCTTTTTGATAAAGCCTTGCTGGATCAGGTGAGTCCTGAACCATCCCTTAAGCTGCTATAGGTCTAGACTGCAGGGGAAACTCCCATCATCCACAGAGCACTTCTCCACTTCTCTCTGTCTCTCTGCCCCCCCCCACCCCACACTCATTTATTTTTTTTAATAAATGTCAAAAACTATGTTATTGACGTGTCTCTTTTCTCCCATAGTCCCTCTCTCTCTTTCTCTCTCTCATTGCAGATACCTCTGACTCCAGAACTGAAGGAGAACAACTATTATTATTATTATTATTATTAACAACAATACTTAATTAATTATTATATTAATTGTTGCTGCTATCATTGATAATCAATAACTTCTTGACACTGTTATTGTTTACATTTTAACTAGTAAGAGCTGATACCAGATGATCCAGGCAGATGATCGTCCACATTGAGCCTGGTTCTGCTAGAGGTTTCTCCTTGTAAGTGAGGGAGTTTTTACTCTTCACAGTCACCAAAGTCTGCTCATTGTGGGAACTGTTAGGTTTCTTTATATTAAACAAGATTTGAAGGTCTTGACCTTCTATGTAAAGTTCCTTGAGATAATGTATATTATGATTTGGCGCTATACAAATAAAATTGAATTGAATTGAATAGGTGATGGGATAATAATAACAATAATTAATTGAGCAGTAGTATTGCAATATATTCAGTAAACTGTACAGAAATAATATGTTTTTTTTCTTTCATGAACATATTTTCCATTTCATATTATGCACTTACCAACCTTTAACTGTGGGCTGAGTTTCCTGAGCACATATACACATTCACCTAACACACTGGTAAATATTAACCCTTACTATGAGGAACTCATACCTGAAAAAGGGAGTATTTGAATGAACGATACATGGACACAAACTTTTCTCAAATCATGTGCATTATGACTGAAGGGAGTAAGCGAGGTGTCTCTTAATGTTCCTCAAAAGCTACATGCTCCCTCTCCTGGATCCCTCTGGTAACTACACCTGCTCTTACTGCTGCTGGTGTTAGAATAACTTGTTGAACATAAAACACAAGAATACACAAAAATACTGTTCTCTAACTGCTGCAACTGACAGTAAACATTATAACCATAACATGAATATGCTCAAGTATTAGAATATGAGAAATTTAATGGTACTCTGCTACTTCAGCTAACTTGCGGGTAAAGCACAATATTCCTTGTGTCACAAAAAGCAACAAGTGTCAGAACCTGTCTGACTGCCTAATTCAACCAGGCACAACTTTTTTTCTTTCGCGCCTGCGGACACCAGGCCGAAATAGGTGGATGGGCTTTCAGTAAAGAAGGCTCCTGTCGTGGTTTCAAAGCTCTACGTGCTTTCTGGCATTTGCTGGAGGCCCGTCAAATTGCAATCTATAATGAAAGGGGAATCAGAAGTTAGTGTAAATCCCATTATCAATGCCTAGAATATGCTGGCCCCTCATTTCAGCCAAAAAAGCCTCAAACTGTTTGAAAGTTACACCGTTGCGATCATTAGGCCCCAGATCAACATTCTTCCCTCTCATACCCGTATGCACTCTGTACGGCTATCAAAATGGAGCCCGTAGAAATGGGCTTAATTGATACCAAAGGTCACAAAGGTCACCTGGGCCCTTCTGCAGTTTTGGTGAAAATCGGTAATGCAGGCTCAAAGAGCCCCTCGTGACCAGTGGGTCAAATTTGGGGCTCCTAGGCCCTTGGGAAGGCCCCGAAAGGGATCGTAATTTCCCCAAAAATCTCCAGAACCAAGAGGCTGCGAACCCTGTTTAGGCCCCTGACCAGCTAGAGGACTGAAATCCAAGTGACAACTCATGTAGCATTGATAAGAAATTCCCTCAAGCATTCCAAGTTACCAGATATAATGAAATTCCCTACTGACAGTCCTAACATATCACATTCACAGTGACGTTACTCTGACCTTTAACTTCGAAGGGAATAAAATTCTTCATCTTTGAATTGAAGTTAATATTTTTACCAAGTTTGACGACATTCCCATGAGCTGATCTTTAGATATCAATTTAAGGAAAAATATTTACATGCTTTGTGAGAACACTGTGACATTTGGCTACCAAAATGAAACCCAAATTCATATGAATGTTTGTGCCAAATGTGAAAGAATTCCCTGAAGGCATTTCGGATATATCGCATTTACAAGGCAAGTAGTGTGCTTTGTGAGGTCCTAGTGACCTTGCCATTTGATCTTTGACAACTGAATTCTATTCAAGTCATCATTGAGTCCAAATGAATGTTTGTGCCACATGTAATGATATTTCCTTTGGACAATCCTGATAAATTGTATTCAAAACAATGCAAAGTCATGTGAGCTTGACCTTTTGACCTTTGACTAACATAACGTAGTTGTACATGAGATATCGCATTCACATGAATTGGCAAGACAGATGGATGGACAACCTGAAAACGTAATGCCTCTGGCCATACTGAATGTGAAAATGGTAAAGAAAGAAATATAGCAATACATGATAAATAATTTGTTCCATGTTCTTTTATTTTACATGCATGATTTCTTGACAAAACAAGCCAACTCTATAAATGTGAACTGAGTGTCAGAAATTAACATGACATTCATAGCATCTGCAAACAATTTTTCCCCACAAATTTCTGTAACTTTCTGAGAATCTACATCACAGTATATTGTAAAATATCATGTGTTTCAATACTCTCCTTATTGATGGAACCTCAGTGATGTCTACTGTCCCTGGCTCAGACACTCTCTCAAGCATCTACAGTACATGTCAAGAAAGGTAATGGTAACATTAAAATAACATTTGATATCTACAATTCAGTTGAACTATTATAGTTTCAGATATTTCTTTCTGTAAGTTCAATTCAGCATCTGCAGATGGACTCATTAGTACATGTCACCTGATTGACATGCACAAATGAGCAAAGAACATAGGAGAATCTGTGTTCTTATAACTCACAGCCCCCTCCCACTAAGCATGCAAAGGTATATATTACCCTTCTGTAGTTTCACTCAGTGGAAGAGACATCCTGTCCTTTTGTTAACATGTTCTGTGGATGACCCCCCCCCCGTGAGATCCCAGTTGTTTGATCCCAATCAGAGATACAACGAGATACCATAAAGTTGTGGTTTCTCGAGGCCATAAAACTCAAGTCTCTTAAGCCACCATCGTAAACATTAAAGTTGCCCTTTTAGATTAACAATTTGGTCAACCATTTGGTCAGTCCTCGACATACAGTACATGTCTGCTCATGCAATTATACATACACAAATGTAACATTTCCATTACAGTGCTAAAAGTGTTATAGCTGAGCAGGGATCAGTGAGGATGAGGTCGTATTTAAAGGGACCGCTTTGGTGAGAGAATGGGCTGTGATTGGTGAGTGACTGATGAGCACCCATGAACCTATCGTTAGCTGAGCACATGACTCCGTGTCCTGCATGAACTAACACAATGCTTCATTAGTCACTATTTAAGTTCAGGATTTCCACAATGACATTCTCACTTTAAACTTAATTTAAGGTATCTCGAATTGAGGCAAATTAAAGCTGACCTTGAATTATGATTAGTCACAATCAAATTGTCATATATCACAAATCATAAACTGGATTTATTTTCATAATTAATTATGGATAAAATTACAAGGCATGTTGCAGAAATCTGGAATGGATATCTATATCATTGAGCATTGTAACAAGTTACATTGTACAAGTACATGTTCTACTGATTAAGGGATCAGCCACTTGCTATCTGTAATACAAACAGCCATCATCAGGAACATCAGAGATATCATAGTTAATAATCATCCCAAGGTACTTGTAGTTCTCTACAATGTCTACCACATATCCCTTGATGATAGTATTCTAAGAGTTTGAGGACTGATGCCTAAAACTCATGTCCTTGGTTTTTGTCACATTTAGTAGTAAAAATGCACAGTCACACCACTACAGATTCACAATCCACAATGGGACCATGGTTGTTCTCATCTGCATGGAGGAAACTGACTGTCACAAAGTCATCAACAAATTTGAAAAGTAATCTGTTGTCATGCCAGCTGCGGCAGTCATCAGTATACACATTATAGAGGGGAGGTGAAAGGACACAGGAGGAGACCCTGTGGATGATGACAATGTGTCTTACATGCATTACTTTCTGCGTCAGTTGCCAGTTGCAGCTCGAGGCATGTATCCAAAATTATCTTTTCCAGGCACTATACTGATACTGTAGTCACTACAAGTTACGCACGTTCCATTTTGCCTGGGGGACATTTAAAACAAACCAGTCTACAACACAATAAAAATCACATGAAAATCAACCTCCCTCCTCATCTTTTCATATTTTTTTCTCCTCAATTTTTTAATGTGGATTTAGAATTTGATACTGAGCATAGCCGTGAAATTGCCCCCCCCAAATAGAAATGGTACAAGTTGTCAAATAAATGTTATCTACATAAATCCCCACAGATTTCAAAAACATTCTCAGAACACAGTTAACATCACAGTATATTGTAAGGTATCACATTTTTTATTACTCACCTTATTGATGGAACCTCAACCATATTTACTGTCCCTGGCTCAGACTCTCTCTCAAGCATCTACAGTAGGTGTTTTCATTCCCAAAACACAGGCTCTCTTGTGGTTCCAAGAGTCTGTAAGAGTAGAACAGGAGGTAGAGCATTCAGCTACCAGGCAGACAACTTCTGTGCATTTACGGTTAAACTTAAAACATTCCTTTTTGATAAAGCCTTGCTGGATCAGGTGAGTCCTGAACCATCCCTTAAGCTGCTATAGGTCTAGACTGCAGGGGAAACTCCCATCATCCACAGAGCACTTCTCCACTTCTCTCTGTCTCTCTGCCCCCCCCCACCCCACACTCATTTATTTTTTTTAATAAATGTCAAAAACTATGTTATTGACGTGTCTCTTTTCTCCCATAGTCCCTCTCTCTCTTTCTCTCTCTCATTGCAGATACCTCTGACTCCAGAACTGAAGGAGAACAACTATTATTATTATTATTATTATTAACAACAATACTTAATTAATTATTATATTAATTGTTGCTGCTATCATTGATAATCAATAACTTCTTGACACTGTTATTGTTTACATTTTAACTAGTAAGAGCTGATACCAGATGATCCAGGCAGATGATCGTCCACATTGAGCCTGGTTCTGCTAGAGGTTTCTCCCTGTAAGTGAGGGAGTTTTTACTCTTCACAGTCACCAAAGTCTGCTCATTGTGGGAACTGTTAGGTTTCTTTATATTAAACAAGATTTGAAGGTCTTGACCTTCTATGTAAAGTTCCTTGAGATAATGTATATTATGATTTGGCGCTATACAAATAAAATTGAATTGAATTGAATAGGTGATGGGATAATAATAACAATAATTAATTGAGCAGTAGTATTGCAATATATTCAGTAAACTGTACAGAAATAATATGTTTTTTTTCTTTCATGAACATATTTTCCATTTCATATTATGCACTTACCAACCTTTAACTGTGGGCTGAGTTTCCTGAGCACATATACACATTCACCTAACACACTGGTAAATATTAACCCTTACTATGAGGAACTCATACCTGAAAAAGGGAGTATTTGAATGAACGATACATGGACACAAACTTTTCTCAAATCATGTGCATTATGACTGAAGGGAGTAAGCGAGGTGTCTCTTAATGTTCCTCAAAAGCTACATGCTCCCTCTCCTGGATCCCTCTGGTAACTACACCTGCTCTTACTGCTGCTGGTGTTAGAATAACTTGTTGAACATAAAACACAAGAATACACAAAAATACTGTTCTCTAACTGCTGCAACTGACAGTAAACATTATAACCATAACATGAATATGCTCAAGTATTAGAATATGAGAAATTTAATGGTACTCTGCTACTTCAGCTAACTTGCGGGTAAAGCACAATATTCCTTGTGTCACAAAAAGCAACAAGTGTCAGAACCTGTCTGACTGCCTAATTCAACCAGGCACAACTTTTTTTCTTTCGCGCCTGCGGACACCAGGCCGAAATAGGTGGATGGGCTTTCAGTAAAGAAGGCTCCTGTCGTGGTTTCAAAGCTCTACGTGCTTTCTGGCATTTGCTGGAGGCCCGTCAAATTGCAATCTATAATGAAAGGGGAATCAGAAGTTAGTGTAAATCCCATTATCAATGCCTAGAATATGCTGGCCCCTCATTTCAGCCAAAAAAGCCTCAAACTGTTTGAAAGTTACACCGTTGCGATCATTAGGCCCCAGATCAACATTCTTCCCTCTCATACCCGTATGCACTCTGTACGGCTATCAAAATGGAGCCCGTAGAAATGGGCTTAATTGATACCAAAGGTCACAAAGGTCACCTGGGCCCTTCTGCAGTTTTGGTGAAAATCGGTAATGCAGGCTCAAAGAGCCCCTCGTGACCAGTGGGTCAAATTTGGGGCTCCTAGGCCCTTGGGAAGGCCCCGAAAGGGATCGTAATTTCCCCAAAAATCTCCAGAACCAAGAGGCTGCGAACCCTGTTTAGGCCCCTGACCAGCTAGAGGACTGAAATCCAAGTGACAACTCATGTAGCATTGATAAGAAATTCCCTCAAGCATTCCAAGTTACCAGATATAATGAAATTCCCTACTGACAGTCCTAACATATCACATTCACAGTGACGTTACTCTGACCTTTAACTTCGAAGGGAATAAAATTCTTCATCTTTGAATTGAAGTTAATATTTTTACCAAGTTTGACGACATTCCCATGAGCTGATCTTTAGATATCAATTTAAGGAAAAATATTTACATGCTTTGTGAGAACACTGTGACATTTGGCTACCAAAATGAAACCCAAATTCATATGAATGTTTGTGCCAAATGTGAAAGAATTCCCTGAAGGCATTTCGGATATATCGCATTTACAAGGCAAGTAGTGTGCTTTGTGAGGTCCTAGTGACCTTGCCATTTGATCTTTGACAACTGAATTCTATTCAAGTCATCATTGAGTCCAAATGAATGTTTGTGCCACATGTAATGATATTTCCTTTGGACAATCCTGATAAATTGTATTCAAAACAATGCAAAGTCATGTGAGCTTGACCTTTTGACCTTTGACTAACATAACGTAGTTGTACATGAGATATCGCATTCACATGAATTGGCAAGACAGATGGATGGACAACCTGAAAACGTAATGCCTCTGGCCATACTGAATGTGAAAATGGTAAAGAAAGAAATATAGCAATACATGATAAATAATTTGTTCCATGTTCTTTTATTTTACATGCATGATTTCTTGACAAAACAAGTCAACTCTATAAATGTGAACTGAGTGTCAGAAATTAACATGACATTCATAGCATCTGCAAACAATTTTTCCCCACAAATTTCTGTAACTTTCTGAGAATCTACATCACAGTATATTGTAAAATATCATGTGTTTCAATACTCTCCTTATTGATGGAACCTCAGTGATGTCTACTGTCCCTGGCTCAGACACTCTCTCAAGCATCTACAGTACATGTCAAGAAAGGTAATGGTAACATTAAAATAACATTTGATATCTACAATTCAGTTGAACTATTATAGTTTCAGATATTTCTTTCTGTAAGTTCAATTCAGCATCTGCAGATGGACTCATTAGTACATGTCACCTGATTGACATGCACAAATGAGCAAAGAACATAGGAGAATCTGTGTTCTTATAACTCACAGCCCCCTCCCACTAAGCATGCAAAGGTATATATTACCCTTCTGTAGTTTCACTCAGTGGAAGAGACATCCTGTCCTTTTGTTAACATGTTCTGTGGATGACCCCCCCCCCGTGAGATCCCAGTTGTTTGATCCCAATCAGAGATACAACGAGATACCATAAAGTTGTGGTTTCTCGAGGCCATAAAACTCAAGTCTCTTAAGCCACCATCGTAAACATTAAAGTTGCCCTTTTAGATTAACAATTTGGTCAACCATTTGGTCAGTCCTCGACATACAGTACATGTCTGCTCATGCAATTATACATACACAAATGTAACATTTCCATTACAGTGCTAAAAGTGTTATAGCTGAGCAGGGATCAGTGAGGATGAGGTCGTATTTAAAGGGACCGCTTTGGTGAGAGAATGGGCTGTGATTGGTGAGTGACTGATGAGCACCCATGAACCTATCGTTAGCTGAGCACATGACTCCGTGTCCTGCATGAACTAACACAATGCTTCATTAGTCACTATTTAAGTTCAGGATTTCCACAATGACATTCTCACTTTAAACTTAATTTAAGGTATCTCGAATTGAGGCAAATTAAAGCTGACCTTGAATTATGATTAGTCACAATCAAATTGTCATATATCACAAATCATAAACTGGATTTATTTTCATAATTAATTATGGATAAAATGACAAGGCATGTTGCAGAAATCTGGAATGGATATCTATATCATTGAGCATTGTAACAAGTTACATTGTACAAGTACATGTTCTACTGATTAAGGGATCAGCCACTTGCTATCTGTAATACAAACAGCCATCATCAGGAACATCAGAGATATCATAGTTTATAATCATCCCAAGGTACTTGTAGTTCTCTACAATGTCTACCACATATCCCTTGATGATAGTATTCTAAGAGTTTGAGGACTGATGCCTAAAACTCATGTCCTTGGTTTTTGTCACATTTAGTAGTAAAAATGCACAGTCACACCACTACAGATTCACAATCCACAATGGGACCATGGTTGTTCTCATCTGCATGGAGGAAACTGACTGTCACAAAGTCATCAGCAAATTTGAAAAGTAATCTGTTGTCATGCCAGCTGCGGCAGTCATCAGTATACACATTATAGAGGGGAGACGAAAGGACACAGGAGGAGACCCTGTGGATGATGACAATGTGTCTTACATGCATTACTTTCTGCGTCAGTTGCCAGTTGCAGCTCGAGGCATGTATCCAAAATTATCTTTTCCAGGCACTATACTGATACTGTAGTCACTACAAGTTACGCACGTTCCAGTTTGCCTGGGGGACATTTAAAACAAACCAGTCTACAACACAATAACAATCACATGAAAATCAACCTCCCTCCTCATCTTTTCATAATTTTTTCTCCTCAATTTTTTAATGTGGATTTAGAATTTGATACTGAGCATAGCCGTGAAATTGCCCCCCCCAAATAGAAATGGTACAAGTTGTCAAATAAATGTTATCTACATAAATCCCCACAGATTTCAAAAACATTCTCAGAACACAGTTAACATCACAGTATATTGTAAGGTATCACATTTTTTATTACTCACCTTATTGATGGAACCTCAACCATATTTACTGTCCCTGGCTCAGACTCTCTCTCAAGCATCTACAGTAGGTGTTTTCATTCCCAAAACACAGGCTCTCTTGTGGTTCCAAGAGTCTGTAAGAGTAGAACAGGAGGTAGAGCATTCAGCTACCAGGCAGACAACTTCTGTGCATTTACGGTTAAACTTAAAACATTCCTTTTTGATAAAGCCTTGCTGGATCAGGTGAGTCCTGAACCATCCCTTAAGCTGCTATAGGTCTAGACTGCAGGGGAAACTCCCATCATCCACAGAGCACTTCTCCACTTCTCTCTGTCTCTCTGCCCCCCCCCACCCCACACTCATTTTTTTTTTTAAATAAATGTCAAAAACTATGTTATTGACGTGTCTCTTTTCTCCCATAGTCCCTCTCTCTCTTTCTCTCTCTCATTGCAGATACCTCTGACTCCAGAACTGAAGGAGAACAACTATTATTATTATTATTATTAACAACAATACTTAATTAATTATTATATTAATTGTTGCTGCTATCATTGATAATCAATAACTTCTTGACACTGTTATTGTTTACATTTTAACTAGTAAGAGCTGATACCAGATGATCCAGGCAGATGATCGTCCACATTGAGCCTGGTTCTGCTAGAGGTTTCTCCCTGTAAGTGAGGGAGTTTTTACTCTTCACAGTCACCAAAGTCTGCTCATTGTGGGAACTGTTAGGTTTCTTTATATTAAACAAGATTTGAAGGTCTTGACCTTCTATGTAAAGTTCCTTGAGATAATGTATATTATGATTTGGCGCTATACAAATAAAATTGAATTGAATTGAATAGGTGATGGGATAATAATAACAATAATTAATTGAGCAGTAGTATTGCAATATATTCAGTAAACTGTACAGAAATAATATGTTTTTTTTCTTTCATGAACATATTTTCCATTTCATATTATGCACTTACCAACCTTTAACTGTGGGCTGAGTTTCCTGAGCACATATACACATTCACCTAACACACTGGTAAATATTAACCCTTACTATGAGGAACTCATACCTGAAAAAGGGAGTATTTGAATGAACGATACATGGACACAAACTTTTCTCAAATCATGTGCATTATGACTGAAGGGAGTAAGCGAGGTGTCTCTTAATGTTCCTCAAAAGCTACATGCTCCCTCTCCTGGATCCCTCTGGTAACTACACCTGCTCTTACTGCTGCTGGTGTTAGAATAACTTGTTGAACATAAAACACAAGAATACACAAAAATACTGTTCTCTAACTGCTGCAACTGACAGTAAACATTATAACCATAACATGAATATGCTCAAGTATTAGAATATGAGAAATTTAATAGTACTCTGCTACTTCAGCTAACTTGCGGGTAAAGCACAATATTCCTTGTGTCACAAAAAGCAACAAGTGTCAGAACCTGTCTGACTGCCTAATTCAACCAGGCACAACTTTTTTTCTTTCGCGCCTGCGGACACCAGGCCGAAATAGGTGGATGGGCTTTCTGTAAAGAAGGCTCCTGTCGTGGTTTCAAAGCTCTACATGCTTTCTGGCATTTGCTGGAGGCCCGTCAAATTGCAATCTATAATGAAAGGGGAATCAGAAGTTAGTGTAAATCCCATTATCAATGCCTAGAATATGCTGGCCCCTCATTTCAGCCAAAAAAGCCTCAAACTGTTTGAAAGTTACACCGTTGCGATCATTAGGCCCCAGATCAACATTCTTCCCTCTCATACCCGTATGTACTCTGTACGGCTATCAAAATGGAGCCCGTAGAAATGGGCTTAATTGATACCAAAGGTCACAAAGGTCACCTGGGCCCTTCTGCAGTTTTGGTGAAAATCGGTAATGCAGGCTCAAAGAGCCCCTCGTGACCAGTGGGTCAAATTTGGGGCTCCTAGGCCCTTGGGAAGGCCCCGAAAGGGATCGTGATTTCCCCAAAAATCTCCAGAACCAAGAGGCTGCGAACCCTGTTTAGGCCCCTGACCAGCTAGAGGGCTGAAATCCAAGTGACAACTCATGTAGCATTGATAAGAAATTCCCTCAAGCATTCCAAGTTACCAGATATAATGAAATTCCCTACTGACAGTCCTAACATATCACATTCACAGTGACGTTACTCTGACCTTTAACTTCGAAGGGAATAAAATTCTTCATCTTTGAATTGAAGTTAATATTTTTACCAAGTTTGACGACATTCCCATGAGCTGATCTTTAGATATCAATTTAAGGAAAAATATTTACATGCTTTGTGAGAACACTGTGACATTTGGCTACCAAAATGAAACCCAAATTCATATGAATGTTTGTGCCAAATGTGAAAGAATTCCCTGAAGGCATTTCGGATATATCGCATTTACAAGGCAAGTAGTGTGCTTTGTGAGGTCCTAGTGACCTTGCCATTTGATCTTTGACAACTGAATTCTATTCAAGTCATCATTGAGTCCAAATGAATGTTTGTGCCACATGTAATGATATTTCCTTTGGACAATCCTGATAAATTGTATTCAAAACAATGCAAAGTCATGTGAGCTTGACCTTTTGACCTTTGACTAACATAACGTAGTTGTACATGAGATATCGCATTCACATGAATTGGCAAGACAGATGGATGGACAACCTGAAAACGTAATGCCTCTGGCCATACTGAATGTGAAAATGGTAAAGAAAGAAATATAGCAATACATGATAAATAATTTGTTCCATGTTCTTTTATTTTACATGGATGATTTCTTGACAAAACAAGCCAACTCTATAAATGTGAACTGAGTGTCAGAAATTAACATGACATTCATAGCATCTGCAAACAATTTTTCCCCACAAATTTCTGTAACTTTCTGAGAATCTACATCACAGTATATTGTAAAATATCATGTGTTTCAATACTCTCCTTATTGATGGAACCTCAGTGATGTCTACTGTCCCTGGCTCAGACACTCTCTCAAGCATCTACAGTACATGTCAAGAAAGGTAATGGTAACATTAAAATAACATTTGATATCTACAATTCAGTTGAACTATTATAGTTTCAGATATTTCTTTCTGTAAGTTCAATTCAGCATCTGCAGATGGACTCATTAGTACACGTCACCTGATTGACATGCACAAATGAGCAAAGAACATAGGAGAATCTGTGTTCTTATAACTCACAGCCCCCTCCCACTAAGCATGCAAAGGTATATATTACCCTTCTGTAGTTTCACTCAGTGGAAGATACATCCTGTCCTTTTGTTAACATGTTCTGTGGATGACCCCCCCCCCCCCCGTGAGACCCCAGTTGTTTGATCCCAATCAGAGATACAACGAGATACCATAAAGTTGTGGTTTCTCGAGGCCATAAAACTCAAGTCTCTTAAGCCACCATCGTAAACATTAAAGTTGCCCTTTTAGATTAACAATTTGGTCAACCATTTGGTCAGTCCTCGACATACAGTACATGTCTGCTCATGCAATTATACATACACAAATGTAACATTTCCATTACAGTGCTAAAAGTGTTATAGCTGAGCAGGGGTCAGTGAGGATGAGGTCGTATTTAAAGGGACCGCTTTGGTGAGAGAATGGGCTGTGATTGGTGAGTGACTGATGAGCACCCATGAACCTATCGTTAGCTGAGCACATGACTCTGTGTCCTGCATGAACTAACACAATGCTTCATTAGTCACTATTTAAGTTCAGGATTTCCACAATGACATTCTCACTTTAAACTTAATTTAAGGTATCTCGAATTGAGGCAAATTAAAGCTGACCTTGAATTATGATCAGTCACAATCAAATTGTCATATATCACAAATCATAAACTGGATTTATTTTCATAATTAATTATGGATAAAATTACAAGGCATGTTGCAGAAATCTGGAATGGATATCTATATCATTGAGCATTGTAACAAGTTACATTGTACAAGTACATGTTCTACTGAATAAGGGATCAGCCACTTGCTATCTGTAATACAAACAGCCATCATCAGGAACATCAGAGATATCATAGTTAATAATCATCCCAAGGTACTTGTAGTTCTCTACAATGTCTACCACATGTCCCTTGATGATAGTATTCTAAGAGTTTGAGGACTGATGCCTAAAACTCATGTCCTTGGTTTTTGTCACATTTAGTAGTAAAAATGCACAGTCACACCACTACAGATTCACAATCCACAATGGGACCATGGTTGTTCTCATCTGCATGGAGGAAACTGACTGTCACAGAGTCATCAGCAAATTTGAAAAGTAATCTGTTGTCATGCCAGCTGCGGCAGTCATCAGTATACACATTATAGAGGGGAGGTGAAAGGACACAGGAGGAGACCCTGTGGATGATGACAATGTGTCTTACATGCATTACTTTCTGCGTCAGTTGCCAGTTGCAGCTCGAGGCATGTATCCAAAATTATCTTTTCCAGGCACTATACTGATACTGTAGTCACTACAAGTTACGCACGTTCCAGTTTGCCTGGGGGACATTTAAAACAAACCAGTCTACAACACAATAAAAATCACATGAAAATCAACCTCCCTCCTCATCTTTTCATATTTTTTTCTCCTCAATTTTTTAATGTGGATTTAGAATTTGATACTGAGCATAGCCGTGAAATTGCCCCCCCCAAATAGAAATGGTACAAGTTGTCAAATAAATGTTATCTACATAAATCCCCACAGATTTCAAAAACATTCTCAGAACACAGTTAACATCACAGTATATTGTAAGGTATCACATTTTTTATTACTCACCTTATTGATGGAACCTCAACCATATTTACTGTCCCTGGCTCAGACTCTCTCTCAAGCATCTACAGTAGGTGTTTTCATTCCCAAAACACAGGCTCTCTTGTGGTTCCAAGAGTCTGTAAGAGTAGAACAGGAGGTAGAGCATTCAGCTACCAGGCAGACAACTTCTGTGCATTTACGGTTAAACTTAAAACATTCCTTTTTGATAAAGCCTTGCTGGATCAGGTGAGTCCTGAACCATCCCTTAAGCTACTATAGGTCTAGACTGCAGGGGAAACTCCCATCATCCACAGAGCACTTCTCCACTTCTCTCTGTCTCTCTGCCCCCCCCCCCCCACCCCCCCACCCAACACTCATTTTTTTTTTTAATAAATGTCAAAAACTATGTTATTGTTGTGTCTCTTTTCTCCCATAGTCCCTCTCTCTCTTTCTCTCTCTCATTGCAGATACCTCTGACTCCAGAACTGAAGGAGAACAACTATTATTATTATTATTATTAACAACAATACTTAATTAATTATTATATTAATTGTTGCTGCTATCATTGATAATCAATAACTTCTTGACACTGTTATTGTTTACATTTTAACTAGTAAGAGCTGATACCAGATGATCCAGGCAGATGATCGTCCACATTGAGCCTGGTTCTGCTAGAGGTTTCTCCCTGTAAGTGAGGGAGTTTTTACTCTTCACAGTCACCAAAGTCTGCTCATTGTGGGAACTGTTAGGTTTCTTTATATTAAACAAGATTTGAAGGTCTTGACCTTCTATGTAAAGTTCCTTGAGATAATGTATATTATGATTTGGCGCTATACAAATAAAATTGAATTGAATTGAATAGGTGATGGGATAATAATAACAATAATTAATTGAGCAGTAGTATTGCAATATATTCAGTAAACTGTACAGAAATAATATGTTTTTTTTCTTTCATGAACATATTTTCCATTTCATATTATGCACTTACCAACCTTTAACTGTGGGCTGAGTTTCCTGAGCACATATACACATTCACCTAACACACTGGTAAATATTAACCCTTACTATGAGGAACTCATACCTGAAAAAGGGAGTATTTGAATGAACGATACATGGACACAAACTTTTCTCAAATCATGTGCATTATGACTGAAGGGAGTAAGCGAGGTGTCTCTTAATGTTCCTCAAAAGCTACATGCTCCCTCTCCTGGATCCCTCTGGTAACTACACCTGCTCTTACTGCTGCTGGTGTTAGAATAACTTGTTGAACATAAAACACAAGAATACACAAAAATACTGTTCTCTAAGTGCTGCAACTGACAGTAAACATTATAACCATAACATGAATATGCTCAAGTATTAGAATATGAGAAATTTAATAGTACTCTGCTACTTCAGCTAACTTGCGGGTAAAGCACAATATTCCTTGTGTCACAAAAAGCAACAAGTGTCAGAACCTGTCTGACTGCCTAATTCAACCAGGCACAACTTTTTTTCTTTCGCGCCTGCGGACACCAGGCCGAAATAGGTGGATGGGCTTTCTGTAAAGAAGGCTCCTGTCGTGGTTTCAAAGCTCTACGTGCTTTCTGGCATTTGCTGGAGGCCCGTCAAATTGCAATCTATAATGAAAGGGGAATCAGAAGTTAGTGTAAATCCCATTATCAATGCCTAGAATATGCTGGCCCCTCATTTCAGCCAAAAAAGCCTCAAACTGTTTGAAAGTTACACCGTTGCGATCATTAGGCCCCAGATCAACATTCTTCCCTCTCATACCCGTATGTACTCTGTACGGCTATCAAAATGGAGCCCGTAGAAATGGGCTTAATTGATACCAAAGGTCACAAAGGTCACCTGGGCCCTTCTGCAGTTTTGGTGAAAATCGGTAATGCAGGCTCAAAGAGCCCCTCGTGACCAGTGGGTCAAATTTGGGGCTCCTAGGCCCTTGGGAAGGCCCCGAAAGGGATCGTGATTTCCCCAAAAATCTCCAGAACCAAGAGGCTGCGAACCCTGTTTAGGCCCCTGACCAGCTAGAGGGCTGAAATTCAAGTGACAACTCATGTAGCATTGATAAGAAATTCCCTCAAGCATTCCAAGTTACCAGATATAATGAAATTCCCTACTGACAGTCCTAACATATCACATTCACAGTGACGTTACTCTGACCTTTAACTTCGAAGGGAATAAAATTCTTCATCTTTGAATTGAAGTTAATATTTTTACCAAGTTTGACGACATTCCCATGAGCTGATCTTTAGATATCAATTTAAGGAAAAATATTTACATGCTTTGTGAGAACACTGTGACATTTGGCTACCAAAATGAAACCCAAATTCATATGAATGTTTGTGCCAAATGTGAAAGAATTCCCTGAAGGCATTTCGGATATATCGCATTTACAAGGCAAGTAGTGTGCTTTGTGAGGTCCTAGTGACCTTGCCATTTGATCTTTGACAACTGAATTCTATTCAAGTCATCATTGAGTCCAAATGAATGTTTGTGCCACATGTAATGATATTTCCTTTGGACAATCCTGATAAATTGTATTCAAAACAATGCAAAGTCATGTGAGCTTGACCTTTTGACCTTTGACTAACATAACGTAGTTGTACATGAGATATCGCATTCACATGAATTGGCAAGACAGATGGATGGACAACCTGAAAACGTAATGCCTCTGGCCATACTGAATGTGAAAATGGTAAAGAAAGAAATATAGCAATACATGATAAATAATTTGTTCCATGTTCTTTTATTTTACATGGATGATTTCTTGACAAAACAAGCCAACTCTATAAATGTGAACTGAGTGTCAGAAATTAACATGACATTCATAGCATCTGCAAACAATTTTTCCCCACAAATTTCTGTAACTTTCTGAGAATCTACATCACAGTATATTGTAAAATATCATGTGTTTCAATACTCTCCTTATTGATGGAACCTCAGTGATGTCTACTGTCCCTGGCTCAGACACTCTCTCAAGCATCTACAGTACATGTCAAGAAAGGTAATGGTAACATTAAAATAACATTTGATATCTACAATTCAGTTGAACTATTATAGTTTCAGATATTTCTTTCTGTAAGTTCAATTCAGCATCTGCAGATGGACTCATTAGTACATGTCACCTGATTGACATGCACAAATGAGCAAAGAACATAGGAGAATCTGTGTTCTTATAACTCACAGCCCCCTCCCACTAAGCATGCAAAGGTATATATTACCCTTCTGTAGTTTCACTCAGTGGAAGAGACATCCTGTCCTTTTGTAAACATGTTCTGTGGATGACCCCCCCCCCCCCCCCGTGAGATCCCAGTTGTTTGATCCCAATCAGAGATACAACGAGATACCATAAAGTTGTGGTTTCTCGAGGCCATAAAACTCAAGTCTCTTAAGCCACCATCGTAAACATTAAAGTTGCCCTTTTAGATTAACAATTTGGTCAACCATTTGGTCAGTCCTCGACATACAGTACATGTCTGCTCATGCAATTATACATACACAAATGTAACATTTCCATTACAGTGCTAAAAGTGTTATAGCTGAGCAGGGATCAGTGAGGATGAGGTCGTATTTAAAGGGACCGCTTTGGTGAGAGAATGGGCTGTGATTGGTGAGTGACTGATGAGCACCCATGAACCTATCGTTAGCTGAGCACATGACTCCGTGTCCTGCATGAACTAACACAATGCTTCATTAGTCACTATTTAAGTTCAGGATTTCCACAATGACATTCTCACTTTAAACTTAATTTAAGGTATCTCGAATTGAGGCAAATTAAAGCTGACCTTGAATTATGATTAGTCACAATCAAATTGTCATATATCAAAAATCATAAACTGGATTTATTTTCATTATTAATTATGGATAAAATTACAAGGCATGTTGCAGAAATCTGGAATGGATATCTATATCATTGAGCATTGTAACAAGTTACATTGTACAAGTACATGTTCTACTGATTAAGGGATCAGTCACTTGCTATCTGTAATACAAACAGCCATCATCAGGAACATCAGAGATATCATAGTTAATAATCATCCCAAGGTACTTGTAGTTCTCTACAATGTCTACCACATATCCCTTGATGATAGTATTCTAAGAGTTTGAGGACTGATGCCTAAAACTCATGTCCTTGGTTTTTGTCACATTTAGTAGTAAAAATGCACAGTCACACCACTACAGATTCACAATCCACAATGGGACCATGGTTGTTCTCATCTGCATGGAGGAAACTGACTGTCACAAAGTCATCAGCAAATTTGAAAAGTAATCTGTTGTCATGCCAGCTGCGGCAGTCATCAGTATACACATTATAGAGGGGAGGTGAAAGGACACAGGAGGAGACCCTGTGGATGATGACAATGTGTCTTACATGCATTACTTTCTGCGTCAGTTGCCAGTTGCAGCTCGAGGCATGTATCCAAAATTATCTTTTCCAGGCACTATACTGATACTGTAGTCACTACAAGTTACGCACGTTCCATTTTGCCTGGGGGACATTTAAAACAAACCAGTCTACAACACAATAAAAATCACATGAAAATCAACCTCCCTCCTCATCTTTTCATATTTTTTTCTCCTCAATTTTTTAATGTGGATTTAGAATTTGATACTGAGCATAGCCGTGAAATTGCCCCCCCCAAATAGAAATGGTACAAGTTGTCAAATAAATGTTATCTACATAAATCCCCACAGATTTCAAAAACATTCTCAGAACACAGTTAACATCACAGTATATTGTAAGGTATCACATTTTTTATTACTCACCTTATTGATGGAACCTCAACCATATTTACTGTCCCTGGCTCAGACTCTCTCTCAAGCATCTACAGTAGGTGTTTTCATTCCCAAAACACAGGCTCTCTTGTGGTTCCAAGAGTCTGTAAGAGTAGAACAGGAGGTAGAGCATTCAGCTACCAGGCAGACAACTTCTGTGCATTTACAGTTAAACTTAAACATTCCTTTTTGATAAAGCCTTGCTGGATCAGGTGAGTCCTGAACCATCCCTTAAGCTGCTATAGGTCTAGACTGCAGGGGAAACTCCCATCATCCACAGAGCACTTCTCCACTTCTCTCTGTCTCTCTGCCCCCCCCCACCCCACACTCATTTATTTTTTTAAATAAATGTCAAAAACTATGTTATTGACGTGTCTCTTTTCTCCCATAGTCCCTCTCTCTCTTTCTCTCTCTCATTGCAGATACCTCTGACTCCAGAACTGAAGGAGAACAACTATTATTATTATTATTATTAACAACAATACTTAATTAATTATTATATTAATTGTTGCTGCTATCATTGATAATCAATAACTTCTTTACACTGTTATTGTTTACATTTTAACTAGTAAGAGCTGATACCAGATGATCCAGGCAGATGATCGTCCACATTGAGCCTGGTTCTGCTAGAGGTTTCTCCCTGTAAGTGAGGGAGTTTTTACTCTTCACAGTCACCAAAGTCTGCTCATTGTGGGAACTGTTAGGTTTCTTTATATTAAACAAGATTTGAAGGTCTTGACCTTCTATGTAAAGTTCCTTGAGATAATGTATATTATGATTTGGCGCTATACAAATAAAATTGAATTGAATTGAATAGGTGATGGGATAATAATAACAATAATTAATTGAGCAGTAGTATTGCAATATATTCAGTAAACTGTACAGAAATAATATGTTTTTTTTCTTTCATGAACATATTTTCCATTTCATATTATGCACTTACCAACCTTTAACTGTGGGCTGAGTGTCATAAAATTAACAACACATTCATAGCATCTGCAAACAATACTATATAACAACATTCAAGCATACTATCTATATAACAACAGATCTTAACTGTGTTTGTTCTCAAGTGTGGGGTGTTTTATACATTTTTAATAACATTATACGGATCACATTATAGCGTGACATATTTCTGGTTGAGGACAGGAGGAAATTACTGCAGTAAAGTGTGAAAGATGGGTAAAGAAGAGTTGAAGTGGAGTATAAAATGACCGTGGTATTAATGATAAACTAATCACATGAGGGATCGTCTCAGTTGTTAATTTGGAAAAAGGGAAACTCTAATAAAGTTATTGCATTACCTGAAAGGTTTCACAATGTAACTTGATGCGAATCCCCTTGCGAGTCTGCTATTGATCCGAAAAGTCTGAATCTGTGAATGTCTTTCACACTTTCCTTCAGTCACTTTCCTCTTGTCAATCGTTCCTGCTTCAGCTCACCGGTCGTAGCCAGAGGTGTGTTCCATCCAGGGCCGAAGGTGATGTTGCTTACTGCGGGGTTAACCCCCTTCACTTCCACCAATTGGAAAACAACACACGGGAGCTCCGCATCATATCAACTCCTTACGCTATAATGTAATCCATATAACGTTATTAAAAATTAAAAAACAAAAAAGATCTTACCAGCCTATACACCTCTCCTACACAGGGGAAGACCACGCCTCCACGACACACACTTTCATCAGAAATGAAACTTATCTCTCTCTCTCTCACGTGTCTGTGTGTGTCGGGTCAGATCAAGGTGATCAGCGGGACCTTTCATGTGACACCTGCATTTAGAGACGCGGTCTTTCAGTCGCCTGCAAAGACCCCCTCCTTTGCGCTTACCGCTCTGAACGCTGTCTCTGTCCACGCGCACAGTATGGAAGCCCTTGATGGTGGTGTTTTCGTCGGGAACATCCTGGTGCAGCCATGTCTCCGTAAAGCATATTAAACTACACTCACGATACTCCTTCTGACTTTGGACCAGTGCAGTCAGCTCGTCCATCTTATTCCCCAGCGATCTCACGTTTCCCATGACAATGGAGGGAAGACTCGCCTTTTCCTCCGTAGTTTTTTGCGTCCTCTGCATCCCCTGTGTGTCCGTATCAAGATTTCAGCCGGAATATCATTGTCCGTGGTCACCGAAGGTCGCTTGCTCTCTCCAACTCCACGCAGGGAAAGACCGCGTCTCTAAATGCAGGAGTCACGTGAAAGGTCCCGCTGACCACCTTGATCTGACCCGACGCGCGCGCGCACACACACACACACACACACACACACACACACACACACACACACACACACACACACACACACACACACACACACACGTGAGAGAGAGATAAGTTTCATTTGTGTGTGTCGTGGAGGCGTTGTCTTTCCCTGTGTGGCAGGAAAGGTGCAAAGGTAAGATCTTTCTTGTTTTAAATTTTTAATAACGTTATACGGCTAGAAGGCAGCAGGGGCAGACAGGTCCCTTTCAGGTAATGCAATAACTTTATTACAGTTTCCCTTTTTCCAAATTAACAACTGAGACGATCCCTCATGCGATTAGTTTATCATTACTACCACGGCCATTTTGTACGCTACTTCAACTCTTCTTTTATGGGGTGCAGTTTGTTAAGCAGCTCACGCTGAAAATAACAGCAACATTTTGTCACATTTAGCTTCAAACCATGTTTAAAAAATTTGTGTGAATTTTTGAGAGTCACTTTTGCACATTTACAACAATATTTGTCAACTTAGAGATATTTTAAATATTTAAATCCAAATGTTAAATCTAAATGTTAAATCTAAATGTTTCGGGTGAAACTAAATATTTAACTAATATGCAAATTCAAATGCCGGTAACAGGAAGTACCAAAATAAAAGCTCGAGGAGGTCAGAGTGTGTTTATAGTGGTAAATAACGAATAAAACCCATCTTAT
This sequence comes from Paralichthys olivaceus, assembly GCF_024713975.1. Taxonomy (NCBI): domain Eukaryota; kingdom Metazoa; phylum Chordata; class Actinopteri; order Pleuronectiformes; family Paralichthyidae; genus Paralichthys; species Paralichthys olivaceus. The sequence continues at coordinate 16,452,613 of NC_091109.1, forward strand.
CCGGGGAAATGGACTCTTGGACATGGAATATCGTGTTAATAACTACATAAAATAACAAACACGTTTGGAGAAACTTTATTTGAAGAGTACTTTGAGTTTTTAGTGTCACTTTTATGAAGACGATTCACGATATTCCATGTCCACGAGTGTTTATTTGTATAGCAGAGAGACAGAGAGAAGTGCTCTGTGGATGATGGGAGTTTCCCCAGCAGTCTAGACCTATAGCAGCTTAAGGGATGGTTCAGGACTCACCTGATCCAGCCAGGCTTTATCAAAAAGGAATGTTTTAAGTTTAACCGTAAATGCACAGAAGTTGTCTGCCTGGTAGCTGAATGCTCTACCTCCTCTTCTATTCTTACAGACTCTTGGAACCACAAGAGAGCCTGTGTTTTGGGAATGAAAACACCTACTGTAGATGCTTGAGAGAGAGTCTGAGCCAGGGACAGTAAATATGGTTGAGGTTCCATCAATAAGGTGAGTAATTAAAAATGTGATACCTTATAATATACTGTGAAGTAAACTGTGTTCTGAGAATGTTTTTGAAATCTGTGGGGATTTATGTAGGTAACATAAGTTTGACAACTTGTACCATTTCTATTCGGGAGCCAATTTCATGGCTATGCTCAGTATCAAATTCTAAATCCACATCAAAAAATTGAGGAATAAAAAAATATGAAAAGATGAGGAGGGCGGTTGATTTTCATGTGATGTTAACTGTGTTGTAGACTGGTTTGTTTTAAATGTCCCCAGGCAAAATGGAACGTACGTAACTTGTAGTGACTACAGTACCAGTATAGTGCCTGGAAAAGATAATTTTGGATACATGCATGATACCTCAAGCTGCAACTGACAACTAACACAGAAAGTGAGGGTAAACAAATGCACCTAAGAGACATTGTCATCATTCACAGGGTCTTCTCCTGATCTTTGCACTCTGTAATGTGTATACTGATGACTGCCGCAGCTGGCATGACAACAGATTACTTTTCAAATTTGCTGATGACTCTGTGACAGTAAGTCTCCTCAGAGAGATATACTTAACACCTTTCGTCAAAAAGTGACAGTTTTACGACTTTGAACTTTTACCTAGTGAGGTCACGAGAAGAGTGGGGGGGGGGGGGGGGGGGGGTGATAAGAGGAGGGGGAGGAGGGGGGTTTAGGAAGTGGGGGGTCATAAAAAAAAAAAAAAAATAGATAAAGTGAGGGGGAATAAAAACCAGATACGGGGTGAGATCAGAGAGCGCGCTTTGCTGCACGAGAACTCAGTATGTAAACATCCAAAGAATAACAACAGGCGTGATTGTATGGCTCCTCTCTCTCACAGACAGAGGCCCAAATGATGCAGAAAAATAAAAAACTAAATGGGTAAAACAGGAACAAGGATCCAAGTTGACTTTCTATGGCTTTGACTGTCTCAGATTTGGTCAAGCTTGTCAGGGTGTGTTATCACAGATCAAAAATGTTATGACTTTTTATTTTAAGGCTGGAGGTTCCCTATCTATCTATCTATCACAAACTGAACTAAATTCTCAAACACTTCCTGTGTGCTCAAAAGTCCTGTTCGTTTAATAGAGTCTAGAGCTCTAACTACTACCACAAACTAAATCCTCCAGGCTGCTCGTTTACCAGCCAGCTCACAGTATGTAATGTGTAAATCAGACAGTGTTAGAGTTTAAAAAAAAAAAAAATATTTACACTATGTAGCTAGGCTTGCAGTTCCAGTCTTTATGGTATCAAAGCTTATCATATCCTAGACCTGACACTGTTTGATGCACAGAGCTACAGTATCTTCTCATGTGAGTGACGTTGCTGCAAACTAGTACTTTTCCAAAGCTGTCCGTGATAATGTGGGGTGCAGTGTCATACTGTGCACTTCGAGTATTCTCAAAATAAATCCACTCAATTTACCAAAAAAATCTGATGAGCCATCAAATGCACTCATCAAACAGAATCAGAACAAGAGATTGATGTATACACAATGTATTTGTATCAGACAAACTGAAAGGACATTTTGTTACTTTCTAAATATTAAACTCTAAAACATTACACAGCCTTTTATCACTATACTTTGCTCTTAATTTCATATTGTTTCAAATAATTGTATATTTTATTTTCAGATATGTTGAACTGTTTTCTATTATTATTATTAACAAAATTTTTTTTTTGTGCTAATTAAACTCATGGATCTTGTGAAAGATCATGCTGATTACAGATAACCCCCTTCTGATGTATGTAGCAAAGGGCCAGGAGTGATTAGGCAGCCAACTAGTGTGGGAAAAGCGGTGACTCACAGGTTATGCAACTGAAAATCACCTGAAGTAGTGGTTTGAATATGATTATATATGTTATCTAAATGAATGGGACCTTTAGTCTGAGTTATTCTTTGACCCTAAATAATAATAAACCAAGGGCATGGGAGTGCCTAATCAATGATTAACTTATTTTAATTTTACTTTTACTTTAAAATTGATCCTTGAATACAACTTTTGTTCCAGGTGAAGACTCAGGTACAGTTTAAGCTAATTAATTGATTTTTATAAGGACATAGATTTTTGTCTGTGAGCACTGGATGTGTGCTAATTGTTATCTCGGGTTTTCAATGAAACCTTATTAAACAATTGGACAAATGAAGTCTTATATTTATGTAACCCAGATCTCCTGGGCCTGAGTTCGTAAACACAAAAAAAAATGAATATGATCTCAGAAGAATATTTGAAACGAATCTTATCTTTTGTTTAAATTCCTCTAATTAATATTAAAGACCACCACAACTGTATTTTAAAAGTCAAAACCTTCACAGGTGTTTATTTACAATAGGAAATAAATGAAAAGGCTGTGAATTCCTCTCAGGAAGTAAAATATTTACAAAACAAAATAAATGCACAAAATAAAATACAGGGTCTTTTTAAATTGTTTAAACTGTTCCTTTGACTTCTCAATTTACCCTTTAATTCACTGGTTAAATAAAATCTTTACCTTTCACAGGTCTCTGAATAAAAACAAACACAATTCCTATCAACTGTAAATTAACTCACAAACATCACATGTGGGCCCACTTCAGAAATGATCAACTTGAAACTTAGTTGCAGGCCTGTAGTGATGCTCGGGTGCGGTGAGGCCTGAAAACTGAGTGGCCACTTCACTCAATCAAGAGCATAAAATAAAAGCATGTGCATTGTCATATCAGTTCGATACTCACAGGTCCAAAACGAGGAGCAATGGGGCAATGACAGTCACAGAAAGGGGTGATGGCAGTCACAATCCGAACACAGGCAGCACACACAGTGGCGAAAATCCAGGGAAGAATAAAACAGCAGGGTCCATCCACCAGCAACCATCTCAGTTTCTCTCTCTCTTCACAGACGTCCGTCTCCTTTAATTACATGAACTCTTTTGAGCCATAATATCATCAGGCTAAATCGTACTGACTTAACGTTAGCCCGTTTTTAGCATTGAAAACAACAGTGCTAAAGCTAAGATATACAGACACATTTCAAACTTTAGAATTGGCTCTCCTACAACTGAAGTACTGTGGTTTCATTTCTGTCCGGGTGTATTTGTCAACCTAAATGAGCTGAAACCAACACCAAGGTTACTGGCAGCACTGCTTGCACACAGCAACACAGCCATTCACCCAATCAAGTTTACCTGGGTTTTAGTCAAGGTATATATGCTTCAGTGGGATACAGCTGACAGGCCTAATGGTCAATTCCTTTTGAATTGACCAATTGACCTTAGGAACAAATCATTTAACCAGTACTTCACATACTGCGAAGTAACACTATGAACTGAAAAACATTAGATGCACAAGTTACCATGTAAAATAAACACTATATAACAAGAAAACAATGGTAGCCTTGTCATAGCACCACATTACACCGCTTACACATATATAAAGTTTTACCTTAAACAGACCATTAGTTTTAGCCATTAATTTTCAACAATATTTTATAGTATTAAACAGTATAGTAGATTACATACAAATCATTTAAAAAAACAGTAATACAAAATCTGTCTGCAGGCGGAGCATTAATCATTAATCATTCAGGAATGATAAAGGAATGATAAAAGAAATGTAAATGTTTTCTTTCCAGTCACTGTGACCTTTGACCACTGAAATCTAACATATTCATCTTTGAATCAAAGTGGATCAAATAAATTAACTCTTGAGTCCAACTAAATGTGAAATGATTCCCTCAAGGTGTTCCGGAGATACTGTGTCATGTTCACAAAATAATTTGCTTGTGAGGCTACAGTGACATTGACCGTTGACCACCAAAATCTAATCAGGTCACATTTAAGTCCAAGTGAATGATCTGTGCCAAATTTGTAGAAATTCTCTCAAGACGTTCTAGACATATATGACAAGAATGGGAAAAAAATACCTAAAACATATGGACATTGGCTGTCAGGACAGGAAAATAGAAATCTGAAGCTGTGAGATGGTCATTATTTATGAATCATCAAATGGCATTAAAATGACATTAATTATCCCTTCTATGTAGTCTTATGTTTTGCTTTATATGTGGGTTTTAAGATGGGAGATGTTTGTACATAAATTTGCAGAGATAATAGTGTAACTTAAAAGATTACATGAGCTAGTCCATTCATGTGATAGATAACAAACTCTACAGAAACTCAGTCAATTCCCTTGAGTTTCGGTTCGTCTTCAACTCGACTGAGGTAATCAGGATCTGGGTATCCATAGCTGCAAAGACAATGACAGAAAATAAATGACTTTATATGGACAGTTTCCTATCAATGAAAATCTGTACGCATGATTGGTGGTCATTAGCCCTGTAGCATGCTGCCAGCAAAAACACAAGACTTGTGTACAGATGATTACATTGAGGTCACATGAATAAGTTTCTCTTTTCACAAATACACAGATTATATACATTTTATTATATACATATTTTATATGTGATTTGCGGCTGTGGCTGCAGGGGGGTAGAGAGGTGGACCTCTAACCAGTAGGTCGGTGGTTCTATCTGCATGCCAAACTGTCCTTGGGCAAGATACTGAACCCAGAATTACACACTCATAGAAAAAGTGCTGCCCATAGATGCAGTGTATGAATGTGTGAATGGGTGAATGGCAATAAATTGTACTGTAAAGCTCTTTGAGTGGTCATCAAGACTAGAAAAGCTCTATATAAATACAGACCAATTACCATTTCTGTCACAGCCCTCTTACTTAGGCTCCGGCCATAATGAACTGATTACAGGGAAGGCCGTTTTGTTCTTGTGAATGTGTCTGAGCAGAGAATCTCCTGCTACGTTGTTTATATGTGGAAAACAAACTGGGGAATGTCTTTGCACATTCAAAGTGACAGTCTTGTGAAAACACCTCCTACTTTTCACCATCGCTGTTGGTCGTTCGTAGTATTATAAGCAACCAAGTGCGGAGTAGACAATCTACTTCCTGTTCACACTGACCTGGTGTCATGATAAACGTTTATGTACCAGTCAGATACAGGCTACTTAACTGTTGTTAAATGTTTAAGATAAAAGTACTTGTTTGACCTATTATTCTATCATTTTATTCATCTACATTATGTCATTAGACCATTTATACTGAAGTAGCTGAGTAAGCAGCAAGTGAAGCTACAGTAAAATACATTATAAACTGTTTTATAAACAGAAATGTTAGATATATTGTGGGAGCTTGTTTCTCTTTGATTTGTGGTGAGTTACTGGATCATTTAAGCTTCTGAGAACTTCAGATGGAAAAAAAAAGCTTTAAACGACGAGAATTATTTTTCAGAAACAAAAAATGTTCAAAACCACTCGTAAAGTCTTTAACAATGTGTTTAACAGCTTGTTATATTATGTATTGTTTGAAATCTTCATTTTAAAGTAAGCTGTCAAATAAATGCAATGCAGTATAACATACAATATTTCTCTCTGAAATGAACAAGAGTAGAATTTTGAAGTAGTGTTAAGTGCTTTTATGTTGTGAAATAAAAAAGAAATATTGATATTTACAGTATTTGTATTTGTGAGTATTTTATGTGTAGTGTAAACTGTCCAGCCTGCAGAAGAGGAGTTATGTACATCTTGGGGAGCATATTCCTCTCTTAAGTGGAGAACAAAATATGCTTATTTAGTGTATAAGTATGTTTATTACTACACTAACAAACAACTAAGGCCAAAATATTGAAATCTACATTTTCTCTGTCTATTGCTACAATTTGAAGTGAAGAGGTGAGATCTTGAATCTGTCAATGAGCAGCGTGTCTCACACTGCTGAGCTGCGCTGATCACTCAGGCAGTGGACACTCCAAAATATGTTAACATGGGTGCCAAAATTATTCATAATGATCACAATATTGACTGAAATAATCATGATCATGTTTTTTGCCATAATCGAGCAATCCAAATCTGTGTCACAGGTGTGTGATCTACATCCATAAAAAGTGTCCTCACCAAGTTGGCCCCCCGTGTGTTGAGGTTTTGTGGTGAAGATCATTCCCAGTTGTCGGTGGTGTAGCATTAACCAGCAGTACTCTACATAAACATTCTTTATTCTCACCCTGTTCTTCTCATGAATTATGAGTTCTCTTAAATCATCCCACTGGAAAAGAAATCAATCATCTGTTGGTGGAAATATACCGATACAATTTATAAGGCTAATTAGCTGTCTGTCTGATATTATTATTTTTTGAAAAAATGGAATATCTGTGTTTTGTCTTTTACACTCTTATTTAATTCTCCTCTTTCTTTCCTTTTTGTACTCAGACATTATCTATGCTTATTATAGTGATTTATCAGCATCAGTATGTTGCTGGAAATTTCTTATTTTCAATTAATATTTCTAATAAATAAACGATTAACCATAAAAATGTGGACTCAGAGTCACTCTTAGCCACATAATAATGGACATCTTGGAAGAACATAATTAGGTGGATAAACATCTACTGTCTGTCTGCATGCGGAGCATCCTAATCCTGGTCAGACATATGAAGGTGTATCGTGCATGGCCTATCTCCCAGACTCCTCAGAGGGCAGGAGGATCCTGAAGCTGTTGATACGTGCCTTTGATTAGAGACTCATCTTCACCGTGGATCGCTCCACTAACACTGGCAGGAATAATACAGTCACATGATCATGATTATTTCAGTCAATATTGTGATCATTATGAATAATTTTGGCACCCATGTTAACATATTTTGGAGTGTCCACTGCCTGAGTGATCAGCGCAGCTCAGCAGTGTGAGACACGCTGCTCATTGACAGATTCAAGATCTCACCTCTTCACTTCAAATTGTAGCAATAGACAGAGAAAATGTAGATTTCAATATTTTGGCCTTAGTTGTTTGTTAGTGTAGTAATAAACATACTTATACACTAAATAAGCATATTTTGTTCTCCACTTAAGAGAGGAATATGCTCCCCAAGATGTACATAACTCCTCTTCTGCAGGCTGGACAGTTTACACTACACATAAAATACTCACAAATACAAATACTGTAAATATCAATATTTCTTTTTTATTTCACAACATAAAAGCACTTAACACTACTTCAAAATTCTACTCTTGTTCATTTCAGAGAGAAATATTGTATGTTATACTGCATTGCATTTATTTGACAGCTTACTTTAAAATGAAGATTTCAAACAATACATAATATAACAAGCTGTTAAACACATTGTTAAAGACTTTACGAGTGGTTTTGAACATCTTTTGTTTCTGAAAAATAATTCTCGTCGTTTAAAGCTTTTTTTTTCCATCTGAAGTTCTCAGAAGCTTAAATGATCCAGTAACTCACCACAAATCAAAGAGAAACAAGCTCCCACAATATATCTAACATTTCTGTTTATAAAACAGTTTATAATGTATTTTACTGTAGCTTCACTTGCTGCTTACTCAGCTACTTCAGTATAAATGGTCTAATGACATAATGTAGATGAATAAAATGATAGAATAATAGGTCAAACAAGTACTTTTATCTTAAACATTTAACAACAGTTAAGTAGCCTGTATCTGACTGGTACATAAACGTTTATCATGACACCAGGTCAGTGTGAACAGGAAGTAGATTGTCTACTCCGCACTTGGTTGCTTATAATACTACGAACGACCAACAGCGATGGTGAAAAGTAGGAGGTGTTTTCACAAGACTGTCACTTTGAATGTGCAAAGACATTCCCCAGTTTGTTTTCCACATATAAACAACGTAGCAGGAGATTCTCTGCTCAGACACATTCACAAGAACAAAACGGCCTTCCCTGTAATCAGTTCATTATGGCCGGAGCCTAAGTAAGAGGGCTGTGACAGAAATGGTAATTGGTCTGTATTTATATAGAGCTTTTCTAGTCTTGATGACCACTCAAAGAGCTTTACAGTACAATTTATTGCCATTCACCCATTCACACATTCCTACACTGCATCTATGGGCAGCACTTTTTCTATGAGTGTGTAATTCTGGGTTCAGTATCTTGCCCAAGGACAGTTTGGCATGCAGATAGAACCACCGACCTACTGGTTAGAGGTCCACCTCTCTACCCCCCTGCAGCCACAGCCGCAAATCACATATAAAATATGTATATAATAAAATGTATATAATCTGTGTATTTGTGAAAAGAGAAACTTATTCATGTGACCTCAATGTAATCATCTGTACACAAGTCTTGTGTTTTTGCTGGCAGCATGCTACAGGGCTAATGACCACCAATCATGCGTACAGATTTTCATTGATAGGAAACTGTCCATATAAAGTCATTTATTTTCTGTCATTGTCTTTGCAGCTATGGATACCCAGATCCTGATTACCTCAGTCGAGTTGAAGACGAACCGAAACTCAAGGGAATTGACTGAGTTTCTGTAGAGTTTGTTATCTATCACATGAATGGACTAGCTCATGTAATCTTTTAAGTTACACTATTATCTCTGCAAATTTATGTACAAACATCTCCCATCTTAAAACCCACATATAAAGCAAAACATAAGACTACATAGAAGGGATAATTAATGTCATTTTAATGCCATTTGATGATTCATAAATAATGACCATCTCACAGCTTCAGATTTCTATTTTCCTGTCCTGACAGCCAATGTCCATATGTTTTAGGTATTTTTTTCCCATTCTTGTCATATATGTCTAGAACGTCTTGAGAGAATTTCTACAAATTTGGCACAGATCATTCACTTGGACTTAAATGTGACCTGATTAGATTTTGGTGGTCAACGGTCAATGTCACTGTAGCCTCACAAGCAAATTATTTTGTGAACATGACACAGTATCTCCGGAACACCTTGAGGGAATCATTTCACATTTAGTTGGACTCAAGAGTTAATTTATTTGATCCACTTTGATTCAAAGATGAATATGTTAGATTTCAGTGGTCAAAGGTCACAGTGACTGGAAAGAAAACATTTACATTTCTTTTATCATTCCTTTATCATTCCTGAATGATTAATGATTAATGCTCCGCCTGCAGACAGATTTTGTATTACTGTTTTTTTAAATGATTTGTATGTAATCTACTATACTGTTTAATACTATAAAATATTGTTGAAAATTAATGGCTAAAACTAATGGTCTGTTTAAGGTAAAACTTTATATATGTGTAAGCGGTGTAATGTGGTGCTATGACAAGGCTACCATTGTTTTCTTGTTATATAGTGTTTATTTTACATGGTAACTTGTGCATCTAATGTTTTTCAGTTCATAGTGTTACTTCGCAGTATGTGAAGTACTGGTTAAATGATTTGTTCCTAAGGTCAATTGGTCAATTCAAAAGGAATTGACCATTAGGCCTGTCAGCTGTATCCCACTGAAGCATATATACCTTGACTAAAACCCAGGTAAACTTGATTGGGTGAATGGCTGTGTTGCTGTGTGCAAGCAGTGCTGCCAGTAACCTTGGTGTTGGTTTCAGCTCATTTAGGTTGACAAATACACCCGGACAGAAATGAAACCACAGTACTTCAGTTGTAGGAGAGCCAATTCTAAAGTTTGAAATGTGTCTGTATATCTTAGCTTTAGCACTGTTGTTTTCAATGCTAAAAACGGGCTAACGTTAAGTCAGTACGATTTAGCCTGATGATATTATGGCTCAAAAGAGTTCATGTAATTAAAGGAGACGGACGTCTGTGAAGAGAGAGAGAAACTGAGATGGTTGCTGGTGGATGGACCCTGCTGTTTTATTCTTCCCTGGATTTTCGCCACTGTGTGTGCTGCCTGTGTTCGGATTGTGACTGCCATCACCCCTTTCTGTGACTGTCATTGCCCCATTGCTCCTCGTTTTGGACCTGTGAGTATCGAACTGATATGACAATGCACATGCTTTTATTTTATGCTCTTGATTGAGTGAAGTGGCCACTCAGTTTTCAGGCCTCACCGCACCCGAGCATCACTACAGGCCTGCAACTAAGTTTCAAGTTGATCATTTCTGAAGTGGGCCCACATGTGATGTTTGTGAGTTAATTTACAGTTGATAGGAATTGTGTTTGTTTTTATTCAGAGACCTGTGAAAGGTAAAGATTTTATTTAACCAGTGAATTAAAGGGTAAATTGAGAAGTCAAAGGAACAGTTTAAACAATTTAAAAAGACCCTGTATTTTATTTTGTGCATTTATTTTGTTTTGTAAATATTTTACTTCCTGAGAGGAATTCACAGCCTTTTCATTTATTTCCTATTGTAAATAAACACCTGTGAAGGTTTTGACTTTTAAAATACAGTTGTGGTGGTCTTTAATATTAATTAGAGGAATTTAAACAAAAGATAAGATTCGTTTCAAATATTCTTCTGAGATCATATTCATTTTTTTTTGTGTTTACGAACTCAGGCCCAGGAGATCTGGGTTACATAAATATAAGACTTCATTTGTCCAATTGTTTAATAAGGTTTCATTGAAAACCCGAGATAACAATTAGCACACATCCAGTGCTCACAGACAAAAATCTATGTCCTTATAAAAATCAATTAATTAGCTTAAACTGTACCTGAGTCTTCACCTGGAACAAAAGTTGTATTCAAGGATCAATTTTAAAGTAAAAGTAAAATTAAAATAAGTTAATCATTGATTAGGCACTCCCATGCCCTTGGTTTATTATTATTTAGGGTCAAAGAATAACTCAGACTAAAGGTCCCATTCATTTAGATAACATATATAATCATATTCAAACCACTACTTCAGGTGATTTTCAGTTGCATAACCTGTGAGTCACCGCTTTTCCCACACTAGTTGGCTGCCTAATCACTCCTGGCCCTTTGCTACATACATCAGAAGGGGGTTATCCGTAATCAGCATGCTCTTTCACAAGATCCATGAGTTTAATTAGCACAAAAAATTTTTTTTGTTAATAATAATAATAGAAAACAGTTCAACATATCTGAAAATAAAATATACAATTATTTGAAACAATATGAAATTAAGAGCAAAGTATAGTGATAAAAGGCTGTGTAATGTTTTAGAGTTTAATATTTAGAAAGTAACAAAATGTCCTTTCAGTTTGTCTGATACAAATACATTGTGTATACATCAATCTCTTGTTCTGATTCTGTTTGATGAGTGCATTTGATGGCTCATCAGATTTTTTTGGTAAATTGAGTGGATTTATTTTGAGAATACTCGAAGTGCACAGTATGACACTGCACCCCACATTATCACGGACAGCTTTGGAAAAGTACTAGTTTGCAGCAACGTCACTCACATGAGAAGATACTGTAGCTCTGTGCATCAAACAGTGTCAGGTCTAGGATATGATAAGCTTTGATACCATAAAGACTGGAACTGCAAGCCTAGCTACATAGTGTAAATATTTTTTTTTTTTAAACTCTAACACTGTCTGATTTACACATTACATACTGTGAGCTGGCTGGTAAACGATCAGCCTGGAGGATTTAGTTTGTGGTAGTAGTTAGAGCTCTAGACTCTATTAAACGAACAGGACTTTTGAGCACACAGGAAGTGTTTGAGAATTTAGTTCAGTTTGTGATAGATAGATAGATAGATAGATAGATAGATAGATAGATAGATAGATAGATAGATAGATAGATAGATAGATAGATAGATAGATAGGGAACCTCCAGCCTTAAAATAAAAAGTCATAAAATTTTTGATCTGTGATAACACACCCTGACAAGCTTGACCAAATCTGAGACAGTCAAAGCCATAGAAAGTCAACTTGGATCCTTGTTCCTGTTTTACCCATTTAGTTTTTTATTTTTCTGCATCATTTGGGCCTCTGTCTGTGAGAGAGAGGAGCCATACAATCACGCCTGTTGTTATTCTTTGGATGTTTACATACTGAGTTCTCGTGCAGCAAAGCGCGCTCTCTGATCTCACCCCGTATCTGGTTTTTATTCCCCCTCACTTTATCTATTTTTTTTTTTTTTTTTTATGACCCCCCACTTCCTAAACCCCCCTCCTCCCCCTCTTATCACCCCCCTCTTCTTCCCCCCCCCCCCCCCCCCCCCTCTCTTCTCCTGACCTCACTAGGTAAAAGTTCAAAGTCGTAAAACTGTCACTTTTTGACGAAAGGTGTTAAGTATATCTCTCTCTCCTCCATGCGGATGAGAACAGCCATGGTCCCATTGTGGATTGTGAATCTGTATTGGTGTGACTGTGCATTTTTAGTACTAAATGTGACAAAACCAAGGACATGAGTTTTAGGCATCAGCCCTCAAACTCTCAGAGTACTATCATCAAGGTACAGGTGGTAGACTTTGTAAAGAACTACGGAACAAGTACCTTGGGATGATTATTAACTATGATCTCTCTGATGACTATGTCCCTGATGATGACTGTTTGCATTACGGATAGCAAGTGGCTGATCCCTTATTCAGTAGAACATGTAGTAACATGTCCATTTCCATGCTGTTTATTTAAAAATAATTTACTTGTCATCTTGTACAATGCTCAATGATATAGATATCTATTCCAGATTTCTGCAACATACTTTGTAATTTTATCCATAATTAATTATGTAAATAAATCCAGTTTATGATTTGTGATATATGACAATTTGATTGTGACTGATCATATTTCAAGGTCAGCTTTAATTTGCCTCAATTTGAGATACCTTAAATTAAGTTTAAAGTGAGAATGTCATTGTGGAAATCCTGAACTTGAATATACCTTTGCATGCTTAGTGGGAGGGGGCTGTGAGTTATAAGAACACAGATTCTCCTATGTTCTTTGCTCATTTGTGCATATCAATCAGGTGATATGTACTAATGAGTCCATCTGCAAATGCTGAATTAAACTTACATAAAGAAGTGTTTGACATTTTGCTTGTTTCACAGAAATTGCCACCACAGCACAGAGTACAAACACGGTTGTGGTAAATCATCTTAACCAAAGTACCTTGCCTGCTACGCCCACTGGGGGGTTCTGCATATGTTCCCTGTTTCATCTTAGCACGCTGCTCGGCTAACCAGGGAACATCCAAAGAATGGAGCCTTCAGCTCCAATCATAACTGTGTCCCCATTTGCAACAAATGGGTAAATCATAACAAAGGGTTCCTGACTGAACTCGGAATTAAATGGTTAATATCTGAAACTATAATAGTTCAACTGAATTGTAGAAATCTAATGTTATTTTAATGCTACCATTACCTGTCTTGACATGTACTGTAGATGCTTGAGAGAGTGTCTGAGCCAGGGACAGTAGACATCACTGAGGTTCCATCAATAAGGTGAGTATTGAAACACATGATATTTTACAATATACTGTGATGTAGATTCTCAGAAAGTTACAGAAATTTGTGGGGAAAAATTGTTTGCAGATGCTATGAATGTCATGTTAATTTCTGACACTCAGTTCACATTTATAGAGTTGGCTTGTTTTGTCAAGAAATCATCCATGTAAAATAAAAGAACATGGAACAAATTATTTATCATGTATTGCTCTATTTCTTTCTTTACCATTGTCACATTCAGTATGGCCAGAGGCATTATGTTTTCAGGTTGTCCATCCATCTGTCTTGCCCATTCATGTGAATGCGATATCTCATGAACAACTACGTTATGTTAGTCAAAGGTCAAAAGGTCAAGCTCACATGACTTTGCATTGTTTTGAATACAATTTATCAGGATTGTCCAAAGGAAATATCATTACATGTGGCACAAACATTCATTTGGACTCAATGATGACTTGAATAGAATTCAGTTGTCAAAGATCAAACGGCAAGGTCACTAGGACCTCACAAAGTTCACTTCTTGCCTTGTAAATGTGATATATCCGAAATGCCTTCAGGGAATTTTTTCACATTCACATGAATTTGGGTTTCATTTTGGTAGCCAAATGTCACAGTGTTCTCACAAAGTATGTAAATATTTTTCCTTAAATTGATATCTAAAGATCAGCTCATGGGAATGTCGTCAAACTTGGTAAAAATATTAACTTCAATTCAAAGATGAAGGATTCCCTTCGAAGTTAAAGGTCAGAGTAACGTCACTGTGAATGTGATATGTTAGGACTGTCAGTAGGGAATTTCATTATATCTGGTAACTTGGACTGCTTGAGGGAATTTCTTGAGATTATATCAAAGAATAAAGTGATTGAACAGAGTAAGGTATTGAGATGAATCGCATATGATTCAGACTTCACACCAAACACAGCAGATAGTAGATTCAGTAGATGGGACGCGGGACCAAAAATATTTTGGGAACTTTTTAAAAAGAAGACCATCAAAAGTTTTCAGGATCTAAAAAATCAGTATGGATTAAACAATCAAGATTTATACAGATATCTACAGATGCAGCATTATATGGAGTAAACTATAAAAAAGTTTAATTCAGATGAGCCTGAGTCAGGAATCATTAAGTTATTCATCTCAGCATATGATTCAGACCAGGGAAAGAAACTAATCACAAAACTATATAAAGAAGTGGAAAGATTAAAGGGTAACAATATGACATATATAAAAGAAAAGGGGGGAAAAGAGGCTGGGTGGCAGTTATCAGAGGAGGAATGGGACAAGGTAAATGAAGGACAGTGGAAAACAACATGCTCCCTCTCATGGAGAGAATATGGTTGGAGGAACATTGTAAGATACTTTATTACACCAACACAACAGAAATCTCAAGACACACGACGTTGGAGACTGTGTGGGGAAAATAAGGCAGACCATTTTCATATCTTTTGGGGATGCCCTTGTATTATACCTTTTTGGCAAGAGTTAAAGAAGAGTATGGAAACAATTCTGAAAGTGCAAATTCCACTTTCATTTGAAGTTTTATATTTGGGAAAAGAGAACCAGGAGATTAAATACATATTTCGAATAATGGTGGTGGTGGCTAAAAAGGCCATCACCAGAAAATGGCTAAAAAAAGATCCACCAAAAATAGAGGATTGGGTAGATGTAATGCTCGATATATATAGAATGGAGAAGCTGACTTTCTCAGCTAGACTAAAATCAGAAACTTTTAAAAACTACTGGGAAAACTGGATTGATTTTGTGTCTCCATTGAGAGCAGACTTTGTGCAATAAGGACAGTGTGTATTGCAGAGTGTTGACCCCCTTGGTTCAGGCTACAAACTTGTTTATTGTTCATTTATTTATTTGATATGTTTACCCCAATCATGAGACAAGGAACAATGCAGGAGAGGTGTGAAAATAAGGACAAGAGTGAAAAAGCAGTTCATTTTACTTCACATTTACTCTACTGTAACTTTACTTGAGAATTAATGTCCAATTATGTCTCTGCTCTGCGGTGGAAGTATAGGAATGTTTTATACTGTTGTAAAATTATACACATTATGTAAAATATTGATGGAATATTGATATGTGGAATCAATAAAAAAGATAATTGAAAAAAAAAAAAAAGCTCTGGGTGTTGCAGGTCAAAAGATTAAATTTGGAGCCTTTTGGGTTCAAATGTCTGGTTAGGGTAACTACACATGCTCTTACTGCTGCTGGTGTTAGAATAACTTTTTGAACATAAAAACACAAGAATAAACAAAAATACTGTTCTCTAAGTGCTGCAACTGAAAGTAAACATTACAACCATAACATGAATATGCTCTAGTATTAGAATATGAGAAATTGAATGTTACTCTGCTACAGCTAACTTGCGGGAGGATGAGGTTGTATTTAAAGAGACCACTTTGGTGAGAGAATGGGCTGTGATTGGTGGGTGACTGACGAGCACCCATAAACCTATCGGTAGCTGAGCACATGACTCTGTGTCCTGCATGAACTAACACAATGCTTCATTAGTCACAATTCAAGTTCAGGATTTCTACGATGACATTCTCACTTTAAACCTCATTTAAAGTATCTTGAATTAAGGCAAATTAAAGCTGACCTTGAATTATGATCAGTCAGAATCAAATTGTGCAGAAATCTGAAATGGATATCTATATCATTGAGCATTGTACAAGTTACATTGTACAAGTACATGTTCTACTGAATAAGGGATCAGCCACTTGCTATCTGTAAACCCCCAACCCCCAAGTGAATCTCCTTATATCATGCTAGGTGTTGTTTGGGCAAAGAAAAAATTAAAAGAAAAAAAGTCTAATTTTTGCATTTTAGCAGGTGCTCTTAATAAAAAGGTTCCCTTTTTAGCACCATGCATCTTATCCACTGAAATATCCACACTTACATCACTGATATAAACATATACCTATTGAGATTTAATTAAAGTAAATGGAGAATTACAGGATTACCTCCACATTTGCTATGGTTTGAGATACTGCTGCTAGTGCGACATCTAGTGGCAGTGAATATCGCTAATGAATATCATATGTACATAAACACTCTCAGAGGTGGGTAGTAGAACCTGTGGTGAACTTCAGCTGACATAAAAACTCAAAAGCTTTAGTTTGTCCAGTTTGGACGCGCTCCTGATGTAAATATAAAGTATTTAAATCTAGCAGGGCCCATTCTGTTCAATCTGTACAATTTTGACGATTGCCCACTGGTGGATTATTTTATATTCAATTCTTGTCAATAGATCACTTTCTCCTAAGTCTTATACACTGGACCTTTTAAGAAAATACTTCATTCAATACATTGTACTCATTTTCTTGTGGACAGTTTTTCATGCTCAAAAATCTTTGCTTTAACCCTCCTTTTAAGTGAATTGTTTTTTACTTTATTTGAAGTAAGAGTAGTTCAGTTAAAGAAGTCAAAGTACATTTCAGAACCTGTACTTTTATACTTTTACTTGGTTAAAGAAGCCGAAACAGTGGTAAAACTTCAGCTCAAGTTATTTTTAATACAAGTATCTGTACCTCTACTTGAGTAAAGAATGTGTGTGCTTTTATCACCTCTGCACACACATACACACACACAGTGGATTTTTTTTTAACAACAGGGAGACCACAACTTCGCAATAACACAACGATACCCACAAGCAACAGTTAAATTCGAAAAAACAAGCTGCAAAGCAACCAAACTCACGCCATGCAGTAGCAAACTGCCAATACAACTGCCTGGACACTCCAAACAATTTGTAGAGCAACACATAATGTCCTGAGCACGTAATTACATAGGCATCAGGACAAACACCAAATGTTAGCTCTCAACTTGAACCCGGTTATGATGCTGTGGCAAGACTTTAGAGTACAGCATGAATGTACAGTTCATGCTCAAAAACCTATGTGCTGGATTTTAAAAAGTCCTGCAATGGCAATGGTTCAAAAATTCCTCCACAGGGATGTAAAAGACTTAAAGTTATTGCAAATAGAACAGTATTTAGGTTTTGGGGTGGATTACCTTTCAATGGGGGATTTAGATTAACTCTTTCCTTTCAATAAATCCAATGATGTACTCACATTGTCTTTACCTTATACTGTATTAAAATGTGTTTGATGATCTGCAACATTGCTCAAAAAACATTCCTCTGTTACGTCATGCTGTCAAAAAATAACTTGATAATGTGAAGAGCTATTTGTTTCTCTTATCTGTGAAGATAGTTCTTGATAAATCTTTATAAGGCTATATGTTTGGAGTCATTGCTATGTGCATGATTGTATTATGCATGTTATTAATTATAATATTTTTGCACGGCACTAAATACAAACGATTTCTGCATCATCATGCCACTCTCAATTAACATACAGAAACAGAAGCAAATGAGACAGAACTGTGGTTGTTCTCTAAGATGTGATACAGTTACATTTTGTTCTGTTGTTGCCTTTTAACTGAAGTGCCAGTATGTATGACATGTGTCATATCAGCCTATGTTGTGGTGGCTGGTCATTATACTGTCTGGTCCATCGGCCATCACGGACCAACATCCTGTCTGGTCAACAGACTGAGGCCCCTGCTGAAGAAATACAGAGTCACTGTGTACTTGTCTGGCCATGACCACAATCTGCAGGTATGTAAGTGAGTGCACGCTCAATCATAAAAAATATCATGTGTAAATGATACACATCAAGGAAGTGTATCTCAGTGTGTTGTTATTTGTCTGTCTGTCTCTTTGACAGTTATTTATTCTTTTTCATATCCCACTTATCACACTGTGTTTGAGAAGAGTATGTGCAAGATTGCCCCTCTCTGTACAGGAGGTGGCATTCACTAGTGGGTGCTACAAAGACTGTACTTGTTGATAGTTCAAAGCTAGTTTGCATCATTTTCTGGCACCAAGACTGGCATGTGCCCACATTACACAATCACAGGTTTTATACATTTCCAAAAATTAGAAACCATCCAGATAGTTATTGGGTTAAATGATACTTCGTTTCAACGGATATTACTGGTCAATATAATTAGTCATAAAGATGAAATCTTATTTATTTTATATGAGCCAATGTTGACATATTGTTCCAGGAAGATGAGCATTTGTTTTTCCTGCAGTTGTATAACTTACAGTCCAACAATTGGCTTCAACTTATCTCAATGAAGTAAATGATTGCACAATGTGATGGCTACTGAGTAAAGACAACATTAAGAATGGTACACTGTAAGCCTTATCTTCACTATGCAGGTCTGTATGGCACAAAATGACCGTAAAAAAACTAAAGTCACTGCACAACAGAAGCAGAAAGGGAGGGGGGATTGAAAAGATGGAAACAATTACATAGAATGATACACTGTGATGGAATATCTGGTAACTTCATCTACCACTTGTATGATATGGTTTTATATTTAATTTTATAATTACCTCAACATTATGAAGTGATCTTTGTGTCTGTAAAACACGTTGGAGCAAGAGGAATCTACTGTGCAACGTGAGTGTTGCAGTCTAAGCATACAGATGTGTTGATTGTCAATATGTGTGTGTCAGTGTAAGAGGGAATCAATGTGCTGCATAAAGCCCTACAATGAAATAAGATTGGAAACAAGTGGTTGATATGAGAACAGTTCAATCAGGAGAGACTTTAACTTGACAGTTGAAATTTTTTTTATTTCTATGCAATTAAGTCTTTTGGCATTTTGACCCCTATGTGATGTCATCGGCATCAGAGGGGTTGATGGAGAAATAATTATGAATGACTCTGCTGGACTGGACCATGGCTTCGGATTAAACCGGAGGAGATTGGGTTGAAGGGGAGTTACAGCGGATCACTAATGACAGCTGACTGCCGGAGAGAGGAGAAAGGATTTCAAATTTGATCACAACCGCACGACTGGCTGGATGAGATTGTGGCAATATCTGAATGGCCATTCAAAATGCCCACAATCAGCTGATTAATAATAAGAAATATATATAGAGAGATAGATTTGTGAGTAATTGAATATTTCAAATTTCAAATTTATATAGCAAGGTATCACAACAAGCAGTTGTCTAAGGGTGCTGCACAAAAGTCCAAGTCCAAGAAGAAACACAAAATCCAACTTGTTCCACACCGAGCAAGCATGAGCAACAGCCGGGAGGAAAAACTCCCAGGTGTAAGAAACCTCCGGCAGAACTGGGCTCTGTGTGGACGGCCTCTGCCAGGAACGGTTTATGAGAAAGTCTTCCTGAATTCCAAAGATGAAAGAGTACCTGTGGCAGCCTTCACTTGTCATAAAAACTCAAGAGGCGTTTAGTTTGTCCAGTTTTTACTACTGTAAAAACATGGTGGCCTCTGTAGAGAGGACCTGCTCCCCATGTAAATATAAAGTATTTAAATATAAATGGCTCATTCTAAGAAAACAACAATCGTACAATTTAGATAAAACACACTAGTGAAAACATCACTAGGATTACTTTGTATTCAGTTTCTGCTCCCTTTCACCTAAATCTTACACACTGAACCTTTAATGAATTTTGTCGCTGTATCTTGGTCTAATTGAGCACAACATTGATGCCTTTAATGCTGTCTGTCTCTGTATTTTTAACAGTTCATCAGAGAGGATGATGGGAGCTCATATGTAGTCAGTGGGAGTGGGGTGGTCAGCGATCCTGACACCACTCACAAGGACAGTGTTCCTCAGTCCTGGCAGCTCTACTCCAGTCCTGTCAATCACACAATAGGAGGCGTGGCTTACTTCCAGGTCACTGAGCATAAGATGACAGTCACCTTCATGCAGACTAATGGGAAATGTGTTTACCGCACAGAGCTGCCAACACGTATAGTCAGAAGTAATGGAATGCTCTAAAACTGAAGATATGATTACTGATATCTTTGGGCGATGGCATGTTACTATTAAGTGAAATGTGTATATATTAAGTGTATATTCAAAGTATTTTGTACTGTATGTAATGTTTTACACATGTAACAAAATATAAACTGTTTTATGTCTTTTGTTGTGCATTGTATTTCATGATGGAGGCCTCAATGTGCAGGATGAATTATAGCTCTACTTGCATACAAGTAAGTAGTAGAGAAATAGTAGAGCCAAGTAGAGCATTGTTAGGTTTGCAACCAAAACATCTGCTCTGCCATTTTCACTAAAAATTGGACCAAATTAATATTTGATTGTCATATTACTGCTTTTATTTGTTCAAGTTTTTATTTACTTTGCTTGCTTTTCAGTCAAAGCACTTCCGTTTTTTAAAGTGCTATATGAATAAAGTGTATTACTAGTAGTAGTAGTAGTATCACAATATTATTATTATTATTATTATTATAGTATTCAAGTGAGTTTACTATGAGTGAGTGACTACAACAAGTTTCTGGAATCAGTGTGGGCGCCCATCTGCCTTGACTTGAGGAGAATAATGGAGGAGAGGAGAGATGAGTGGATAAGAGGGGAGAGAAGAGAGAGAGAGAGACAGAGAGAGACTGTTGTTGTCATAAAAATATAAATATAATGAATAGTGATACATTGAGATGCAATTATATTATTAATAATAACAGTTTATCATCATCATCATAATCATAATATGGTGGTAGTATTAGTAGTGAAATTTGGAGAGAGAGGGAGAGAGATAGAGAGATTGAAGCACAAACAATGGACTTTAGTTACATGAAGTAATATGATAAAAATATGGGGCCACAGGCACAGTTCAGTGCATGTTGGGAGTTGTAGAAGAAAATTGTTGTTGTTTTCTCTATTTCTTTTGATATTTTTATGCACCTTTCAAGTTCCTGCTTTTCTTCATGACATCGATCTTTGTGTTTACTGTATCTACTTTCCCAGGAGGATGGCTTTTGAGACAGCTTTCCTGATTACATGTTGTTATGGCCTGGCTGGCTGAGACCATAACAATAATAATAATACATGTATTTATACATAAAATGCAGCTAAAATGTATTATCATAGCAACAGGTCTTGATTTGTTTCTTAAAACTATCAACAGAAGAAGCATGTCTGATGTGTGGTGGGAGTTTGTTCCAAACCTTTGGATAGCATAGCACAGGAAAGCATAGCAAGAGAAAGCTGCTTCCCCAAACCTTTTATTGTTTGTTTTGGGGACATTGAGCAAGCCCGCTGTAGACGACCTGAGGGAATGATTCGTAACATATTCCGATAAACAGTCAGAGATGTATGACGGTGCTGTACCATTAAGAGAATTAAAAACAAGTAAAATAATTTTAAAATCAATCCTCAGTGATGCTAGAAGCCAGTGTAAAGACACTAAAATAAGAGTAATATGGAATCTTTTCCTATTTCTCATTAAAACCATGGCTGCTGAATTTTGCAAAAGCTGTAGGCGATCGATGGATTTTTTCGGTAATCTTGAATATAGTGCATTACAGTAGTCCAGGCGAGAAAGTATAAAAGCATGAATCAACTTTTTGGCAGTTTCCAAAGTGAGGTACAGTCTTACTCTTGCAATGTTTCTTAAATGATAAAAGGCAATCTTTGTGACATTGTTTATGTGTGGATTAAAATCTAGTCCTGAGTAACACCCAGGTTCTTTATTTTTGATTTGTTTTGCAGCTCCAACTTTGCCGATAATCTTTTGTCCTTGAACATTACAAGATTTTCAGTTTTATTTTCACAGGCAATTTAGAACTTGGTTTGGCGCATCAGAGTCATCTGGCACTAAATAAGGGAAGACACATGATGGATCAGATTTTTCTAACAAAAAGTAATTTTCAAAGAACTAAAACAAAAAAGAAATTCAACTGATAAGGCTGACAGGAACTGAATTCCAGACCAAAACAAGATCAAATTAATGCTACAGAAATCAAAACTCATCTGAATGGCAGGATGAGCATGGCTATTATTATATGAGGCAGTGGCCAGCTACCTCTACTTCACTGATGGCCCCCAGCTCCAGCCAAAGCAGGATCTTGCAATACAAGACACACAAGCAAGTATACCTAGGCAAGATGCTGAACCCCAAATTGCCCTTCATTGAAAAAAAAACTGTATGAATATGCGTGTGAATGGGTGAATTGCAAACTGTATTGTAAAGTGCTTTGAGTGATCATCAAGACTAGAAAGGTGCTATATAAATACAATCCATTCACAAGCTCTCACATCACAGTGTGAATTCAATTTACTTGAACCCCCAATGCATACAGATATGCCACATCAGCAGGGGTGCTGAAGGTGTTTATCACATGACTTAGTGAATAATTGGAGCATAATTGTATAATAAATTAGCCTGTCCAGGACTTCCTGGAGTTGTATTCACATTTGTTTTCACAGAGACCCCTCCATCGGCAAAGAGATGAGTAGATAATGAGTGAATTTTCTTTTTGCGTTGAACTATCCATTTAAGTGATGATTCAAAACCTAAACTCTGAATGTTGACCATTAGAAAGAATTGTACCGCCTTGTGTGATGTCTCTCCCCACTCTGCAGTGAGTAAAACACATCTGAACAAGCCACAACATTTTTATTCTTTCACAGAATTCCCCAAGCGGTCGACAGGTAACAAATGCATGGACTACTTTTTCAGCATTCTTTGAGACGAGATCTTTCTCATTTTCATATTTTGTAGGTGGAAGAAGGCTGTCCCAGAGGCTTGTTTTCATGTAACTCCAAGGTTCCCCACAGTAAAGCTGGGGGCCAGGCTTAAGCCATGCAAGATAACTGGGTTCAGACCTCTTTATATACAGTCTATGGTTCAGTGTTTCTCTGAGACATTTAAGTACTTCTCTTTTGTTTGCTGTAAACCATATTATATTGTATGGCATCAAGATGTAATTATCTGTAGAAATGTCAGTCTGTGAATGTAACAAATGGTTTAATTTGAGGTTTAATTGATGGGTGCAGAATGGCCCTGAAACACGATATTTCCTTTGATTACTATCCTACCTCATTACCTCTACCTTCACTGTGGCTCTTCATATTGTAGGCATGGACAAGGCTATTCTTAATTCTTGGTTATTTACCCAAATTTGTAAAAGACTATGGTTTATCTTTTCAACTTTGTATTTGTATTTTGGTTTTCTTACATGATGCCCATGGGTGATCATGACCATCTCATTGCTGAATATTAGTTGTGAAACCTTATTGTTGTTTCTATCTTGGCATAGAAATTGTGTTATCTCCCTGCTAAACTTTGTAGAATCAACAAAATGCATTCTGTCCACTTTACTCTTTGGATTGACTAAATGAAAATAATGAAGTTAATCTGGGTAACTTTACAGCTTTAACTGTAACTGGTGAGATTACTCGTCTCTCAAGGCCAGAAGACAAAAAACAAACTAAATTTATGAGGGAGGCTACTAAAGTAGATTACATAACATATAAGTATCTGCTAGAGTGGATTTTTTTCAAACCCATACAGAATTATAGAATCTAGAATTATTAAAGTAAGAGTGTAAAAATATGAATGCCTTTTGTCAAGATTTAATAGACATAAAATGGATCAGGTTTCACTTTTTAGATTTTTTTGTCACCCTTTGATGAAGATGCACAGAACTCCTTTTACAGTGAAGTTCTTAAAACTATAGATGGATGTAAGCCCCCTGGACATCACTTAGGGTTAATTAACAAGTACTATTGTTTATTCAGTGTGTTGGGGTTCTGGGTTCTGCACATTCAGTCCAAGCATTTTTGCAATCCTGACATCTCCAATTCCATCTCTAATAAGGCACAGACACAAATTGTAATATTTGCTATTTTCCATTTAACAGAACTGAAATAATAAATGGTTCTGTTTATAACAATATTTATCAAATGTTAAATATTTTCACCAAATACAAAATTATCTGCAAAAAACAGACGTATAACAAAAGCATCATATACAAATGTGTTAATTTCAATTAAACACAATAAGTTACGCATCAGATACAAAATAATATACACAAAGTCTTGATTTCCCATAAAGTGTTGCTTTCACCAGACTAAAAAAATAAATGTGAAGTTAGAAAGGTCTCTATAAAATGAAATAAATAAAATGAAATGGTAGTCTTTATCTACAATTATCAAATACCACTAAGCAAATACAAAAGAAAATGAATGAAATATAACCGCTTCAGTAAGATGACTATCAGTGTTTCCATCTTTTATTTTTTGCAGCATGAAATGATAGTAGTAGATGAAGTAAGAATAAAATATGTTCAACATATTCAGTTTCACAGAAACTAAAGGAAGGGTGGATTCCAGTGTTTGACAGTGGAACTTTGAACTACTACTTTCGTTGCAGGCCTCAGTCCAGTTCAGCTGTACCGCTTGTTCCCACAATAATATGTGTGCATGTGTGTGCATGTGCTGAAACACACACACACTAAACATCCCGGAGTGGCACTCCTTCTTTGTCCTTTCTCAGAGCTTTCTTCCTCCACTTGCAACAGACCACTGCAATGGCAATGATTATGCCAATCAGTAGCAGGATGAGGAAGATGGCAGCAGCAGAGTATGGGTAAACTCTGTAGCCCATACTGCTCACTTTACCTATCATATCTAAAAATGGCTGTCAATGCTCACAATTTTTTGGCCTCTAACATATTTAAAATGGTAACTTCCATGAGAGATACAGTGGTGTACATGCACAGGTGACAGTCTCCCTCCCTTCTCCACAGCTGAGATAGGCAAACCTGACTGATATGTTTATATCAGTGATGTAAGTGTGGATATTTCAGTGGATAAGATGCATGGTGCTAAAAAGGGAACCTTTTTATTAAGAGCACCTGCTAAAATGCAAAAATTAGAGTTTTTTTCTTTTAATTTTTCTTTGCCCAAACAACACCTAGCATAATATAAGGAGATTCACTTGGGGGTTGGGGGTTTACAGATAGCAAGTGGCTGATCCCTTATTCAGTAGAACATGTACTTGTACAATGTAACTTGTACAATGCTCAATTATATAGATATCCATTTCAGATTTCTGCAACATACATTTTGTCCATAATTAATTATGAAAATAAATCCAGTTTATGATTTGTGATATGACAATTTGATTCTGACTGATCATAATTCAAGGTCAGCTTTAATTTGCCTCAATTCAAGATACTTTAAATTAAGTTTAAAGTGAGAATGTCATCGTAGAAATCCTGAACTTGAATTGTGACTAATGAAGCATTGTGTTAGTTCATGCAGGACACAGAGTTATGTGCTCAGCTACCGATAGGTTTATGGGTGATCGTCAGTCACCCACCAATCACAGCCCATTCTCTCACCAAAGTGGTCTCTTTAAATACGACCTCATCCTCCCGCAAGTTAGCTGAAGTAGCAGAGTAACATTAAATTTCTCATATTCTAATACTAGAGCATATTCATGTTATGGTTGTAATGTTTACTGTCAGTTGCAGCACTTAGAGAACAGTATTTTTGTTTATTCTTGTGTTTTTATGTTCAAAAAGTTATTCTAACACCAGCAGCAGTAAGAGCATGTGTAGTTACCCTAACCAGACATTTGAACCCAAAAGGCCCCAAATTTGATCTTTTGACCTGCAACACCCAGAGCTTTTTTTTTTTTTTTCAATTATCTTTTTTATTGATTCCACATATCAATATTCCATCAATATTTTACATAATGTGTATAATTTTACAACAGCATAAAACATTCCTATACTTCCAACGCAGAGCAGAGACATAATTGGACATGAATTCTCAAGTAAAGTTACAGTAGAGTAAATGTGAAGTAAAATGAACCGCTTTTTCACTCTTGTCCTTATTTTCACACCTCTCCTGCATTGTTCCTTGTCTCTTGATTGGGGTAAACATATCAAATAAATAAATGAACAATAAACAAGTTTGTAGCCTGAACCAAGGGGGTCAACACTCTGCAATACACACTGTCCTTATTGCACAAAGTCTGCTCTCAATGGAGACACAAAATCAATCCAGTTTTCCCAGTAGTTTTTAAAAGTTTCTGATTTTAGTCTAGCTGAGAAAGTCAGCTTCTCCATTCTTACCATTCTTACTTACTTTGTCTCTCACATCTCCTTTTACCGCCTGCCTCTAAAGGTTGCCTATATAAACTAGTTTATGACAGTGGAGCCAAGCTTTTTGGATCTTTTTATGTTTGTTTTTTTTATCTTTCTATTAATCGTTCTATTACAATATAAATTCTTGTAGAAGGGTCTCTTAAAATTGAGTTTTG
The DNA here is from genome assembly GCF_024713975.1 of Paralichthys olivaceus. Lineage (NCBI taxonomy): Eukaryota > Metazoa > Chordata > Actinopteri > Pleuronectiformes > Paralichthyidae > Paralichthys > Paralichthys olivaceus. The sequence goes on from NC_091109.1 coordinate 16,479,396, forward strand.
ATACTTTATTATCATTATTTAAAAGTGCAGTGTGTAAGATTTAGGTTAAAGGGAACTACTGGCAGAAATTTAAGGAAGTACAATCCTCATGATGTTTTCACTAGTTTTCTTTACCCCAGAAAAGGCCCTTTATATTTAAATACTTTATATTTACATGTAGAGGGGTCCTCTCTAAGGAGTCCACCATATTTTTTACATTAGTCCAGACTGGACAAACTAAACACCTTTTGAGTTTTTATGACAACAAAGGCTACAACGGATTCTTTTTCATGTTTGGAAGGAGAGGGTGAGGTGAGCTGCAACATGAAATTTAAACACTAGATATCACAAAATTCTACACACTGTACCTTTGAGTTGATATGCTAAATATGTTATATTTATATACTTAAGAGATCTGTTTTTATGGGCGCTCTGTGTCTGGACAAAATCTAATGAGGCTGTGTAGTCTGCTGGATGCTGTTTACTTGATGGCTTTTCAAAGGCAACAGGACATATACTGTATAATGCAAAGCAATTAATTGAGGTATGGGGAGGGCAAATGAAAAATAAAATCTACATCAGAGGAATTATCTGGAGCTATTGTTATGGACTTTTAATGGGGATTCATGTGGAACCCCTGTTCTGACACTGTACAAACTGCATCTGGGCTGTTATATTTCTCTCTCTATATATAAGACATAAGCCCCAGAAGCCTCAGGTTCAATCTGCATCATTTCTCTCTACATAATTTGATTAATCAAACATTTGTTAGAAATATACTGCACTAAAGTAGAATATGATTGGATATGAGGATCTACCAAAGATCTTGTGTTCTACTTCTTTTTGGTTATTTAACACATCTATTCTTTTACTATCACAGAAAACCATATAGTCGTAAAAGTCAGCCAAAATTGGGGAAAATGCAGTGATGGGTTTGTCATCACCCAATTAATATAATGTGATAATTTATTTAAGAAAATGCCTTGTTTATATTTCTTTTAGCAAATGTAAAATTACTACAGGGTGTATCAATGTATCTATATGTATCAGCTTTTCAAATGTGGACAGAAGCTGTAGCTATTCACAAAGATGTGAGTGCAGTAGTTCGTGTGAGTGGCTCGTGTGAGTAGCCAGAGTTCATTTCCAGCTGAATGCTCCGATGGTATTTAAAGTTTGTTGTGGCTCAGAGAACAACGGGCCTCACACACATGTACACACACATAACTCTCTTACCATTTCTGTGAGAGGTTCAGGTTTGAACACTGCTGTTATATCGTGCTTCCTTGTTGCATATTTTTGTGCTCTCAAGAGTTTGTTTAAACAAATCGTAAATTAATCAATGTCAACAGAAAATTTATCAGAAAATTAATCTGCACAGGAAACCTTTAAGAAGATTCAAATGAATGGAATTGTCATGTGCTCATGTTTCCCGGTTCCCGGTTCCCGGTTGTTGAGTGAAGTCAAAACCCAAATCGTTCATGAAGGAGCATAACTAACTTCTAGCTCTATAACTACTAATTATTTTTGTTGACCATTATTGGAGGCACTGTAAAATTGTAACATGCTTTTTAAATCCTTTTCTTTTCAGCTACTTGCAGATATACATCTGCATTTAAGGTTTAAAAACATTCCTTTTTGATAAAGCCTATAGTAAGGGCTGGATCAGGTGAGTCCTGAACCATCCCTTAGTTATGCTCCTATAGGGTAGACTGCTGGGGGAACTCCCATCATGCACTGAGCACTTCTCCCCTTCTCTCTGTCTCTCTGCCCCCCCACATTCATTTATTTATTTTAATACATATCAATTACTATGTTTCATTTTTCTTCCATAGTCCCTCTCTCTCTTTCTCTTATTGCAGATATCTCTGACTCCAGAACTGCAGGAGAAAAACTATTATTATTATTTTATTAACAATAATACTTCGGTAATTAATTATTATATGAATTGTTGCTGCTATCATTATTAATCAATAACTTCTTTACACTGTTATTGTTTTCATTATAAGTAGTCAGATCTGATACCTGATGTTGCTCGAATGTTCCTGGTCTCTCTCGCCTCTCTCTCCCCCTCCTCACTATCTCTCTCTCTTCTCTCCCCTCTTTTCCACCCATCTACCCTCTCCTCCCCATTTTTCTCTGCTCACCCCAACTTGTCGAGGCAGATGACCGCCCACATTGAGCCTGGTTCTTCTAGAGGTTTCTCCCTGTTAATGAGGGAGTTTTTCCTCTCCACAGTCTCCAAAGTGCTGCTTATTGAGGGAACTGTTTTAAGGTCCTGACCTTTTATATAAAGTGCCTTGAAATAATGTATGATTTGGTGCTATACAAATAAAATTGAATTGAATTGAATTGAATACACTCAACTAGCAAGTGGCTGCAAATGGGTCGTCCCACTATAGAGCTGCACCCAGATAATTGCCAAAAGTAGGATTTTCTAACTTCAGAACCAGGACAATGGAAATGAGCAATAAACTTAAATCTAAGGTTGAAGATAAAATATATATCAATAAATCAATCAAATTGTATTTGTATAGCCCATATTCACGAATCACAAATTCAACTTGTCTCATAGGGCTTTAACAAGGTGTGACATCCTCTGTCCTTAACCCTCAACAAGAGTAAGGGAAAACTACCAAAAAAACCTTTTTAACAGAGGAAATAGAACTCAGAAAGAGCCACATGTGATGAATCCCTCTCCCAAGATGGACAGAAGTGCAATAGATGCCACGTGTAATGGAGAACATCAGAAAAATAAGAGTATTTACAGCATTGGTTAGAATAAACAGTTTGTAGCATGATGGAAGGTAAATGAATTGAGGAATTATTGTCAGTAATGGTAGCGTATCTGAGTAGACATATTGTATATCAAGCAGTCTTTTTGTAATCATAGTCCACGATCAGCTGCCACCACGATTAGGATACACCATTATAATCCATCATCATGATCCACCACCATCAGCAGCCACCTTAATCATGGTCCACCACTACGATCAGATGCCAGCACGATGCAGGATCCACCATTATGATCACGATCTCTGATTCGCGATCCACCATCATAATCCACGACGAGGCCGCAGTCGCAGCCCTGGATCTGCGAACGATAAGGCACAGGGACTCCGGGAAAGAAGTCAAGTCAGTAACATGAGACATTAAGTTCTTTGATGTGATGAGGAGGGAGAAGAGGAAATAGAAGCTTCATGTGTCATGTGTCCCTCGACATTGTAAACCTCGAGGGACACATGACAAAAATTAGCAGCACAACTGAGAGCAGATTTAAGACAAGCCTGGACCAGCTCTAACTATAGCTATATCATGATGTATAAAGAAATAATAGATACATAATAATAATAATAATAACAATAAATAATAGACAGATAGACTGGGACATCCCTGGACTGTTGAAAGAAGGCAGGATGGCTCTATGGATTTTTACAGTTAACTCAGCCTCAGCAGCTCTCAATCCAGTCTACAACTGTACAGTGTTGGACAGTCTTTGTCCACTGCAGCCTCACGTCTGTTCTTGGCTCACAGAGTGGAACCTGATGTATAGACCATCTACCTCAAGGCTGGATGTGTTGTTCATCCTGAAATGCTTCTCTGCTCACCACAGTTGTAAAGAGTAGTTATCTGAGTTACTGCAGCCTTTTTGTCTTCTCCAACCAGTAAGACCATTCTCCTCTGACCTCTCTCTTTAACACTCTGTCTACAGAACAGAAGATCAGCAGTTACAGAAGAAGTCAAACCATGCTGAATACCATACCACAAGTCACTGTAATCACATATTTCATCATTCTGATTTAAAGGTCAAGCTGTATCTGCTTTCCCCAGGCTTTTGGTCTTTGTCCTTACCTGGGCTAAAAAATAGCCCCTAATTTCTTCACTGTACGAGACATGCAGAGATTAATTAATGTGAATTTTTCTTATCTCTGTGTAAGAAAAGATGTATTTCTACAACATCAGTGTGTTCTTTCAGTCATAACATTAACTTGTTTTAAACCTTAAGGAAAATCAAGTCTTGCTGTCACAAAATCATCTGTATGACCTACAGACAGATTATTTTATACTCACATGAAGAATTTGACTACATTCCCTTACAGTGTGCTCAGACAAGGATAGAGATTACTGAATTACAATTTCCCCTCACCATTACTGTCTCTGCCTGCACTTTCACATGTTGCTGGAAAACTGAACAGTGCAGATGATGGATGGATATTGACAATGTATACACCGGCTGTGAAGAACATCACAGCTATAGTTGTATGTTTTAGACAGTGAATGTTATTCTGTGAAGTTGTAGATGTCATTGTGAACTAAGGTTTATTTAGGATGTACAGGATGGTGTATACAAAGTGAAGTGAAGCCAGTGTAGGAGTTTAATGGCAGCTTTGGTGCTGAGTCAATGATGATACTGACCTCCTGTGGATTTTCTCCAGAATTACTATTGTACTTCAGTCAAGGGAACAAGTCCTTCCCTTGAAAATAGAACAACAAAAAGTGCTGCTATTAGATGCACTGTATGTATGAATGTGTGTGTGAATGTGTGAATGGCAACCTGTAGTGTAAAGCGCTTTGGGTGACCAAGTTACCATGACGTAAAAAAATATTTTGTCTTTGGGTTCAGGAGGCAGACACAGTCTCTACATTTATAGAAAGACTGCTTGCTCAGGTGAGCCCTGAACCATCCCCTAGTGATGCTGATATAGGCCTGAAGACTGCTTGGGGAACTCCATCATCATTTATATTCATATTTTCATTATGAGAAGTACAGTGTTTGTATTTTTTATTTCTATGTTTTGAATGAAATACAAAGGATTGCAATCCAATTCAGTATTATTTGTATAGCGCAAAACCATTATTTACATTATTTCAAGGTCAGGACCATACAAAATTATGGAGAAACCCAACAGTTCCCACAATGAGCAAGCACGTTGACAAATGTGGAGTGAAAAACTCCCCTTTAACAGAATGTAACCAATAGCAGAACCAGACTCCATCTGCCTCATCCTTTTGGGTTGAGCAGAGAAAAAAATGGGGAAGAGTAAAGAAGTAGGTGGAAAAGAGGTGGGAGAAAAGAGAAAGGGAAGGAAGGGGAAAGAAAGGGGAAGAGAGAGGTGAGCAATACCAGGAATAGCTGTGCAACCATTATATTTAAGCTCTGTCATGGTTGTTATAATGGAAAATAATAAGAGTGATATTTATAGATGTAATTGTGTTATTAATAATAGCAGCACCAGTTTCACCAGTTGGAATTACACCACTCCTGTTAGACACATATTTAGTCACTCCTTATGTCTGGTTCAATCAGAGCAGAGAGACAAACACAGCCAGAGCCTACAGATTGTGTGAGCCAAAATCTGAGGAAATACGTCTCCCAAGGACTTTCCTGTTGTTAACTAACACAAACAACCGACTGACAGGAAACATGGAGTCTCTTTCAAATAATATCAACATCTAACCCAAACCTAGTCAGCCCTCACCCTCTCTCCCTTGATGAAGTCCCCAAAGCAAACAGACAGCTACCCATCAAAATTGTATTGTCTTCATATTTTCATAATTATTACCCTTTGTAGAGTTGTTGTTGTTGTTTGTTGTTCAATGTACTGTTCTGCAACTGCTGTACCTTGGCCCAAGACAAATTTCCCTATGGGACAATATAGTATATTTGATTTGAAAATTGACTCTCATTAGACTACGAAATAATTTAGTACGCTCTACAACATCTATGCACACACAAACACACTACACACGACATGTAACCTCTTGGCCTTATTACATAAACTCCATATAAATGGTCTGTATTTATAGAGCTTATAGTCTTGATCACAAATACTTAAAGCAGTTAAGTGTACTGTTTTACCTTTTACCCATTCATACAATGTATCTATGTGAAGTTTTCTCTTCTTTCTCAATGAGAAGAGGGTTCAGTATTTTGCCCAAGGGAAGACTGGGATCAAACTGCCGACCTTCTGGTTAGAGGACGACTGCTCTAGCCCCTGAGCACAGCCACCCCTTAACTGGACAAAACTGCCTTCCTTGATTTACTACTCCACTAATTGAGAAAATTGTAATTAATAAGTGGTTGTATTTATATAACGCTTTCTAGTCTTGAAAACCACTCAAAGCGCTTTACACTACAGTTTTTGCCATTCACCCATTCACACACACATTCATACAGTGCATCTATTAGCAGTACTTTTTGTTATTCTATGGGGCAATTTGGGGTTCAGCATCTTGCTCAAGGACACTTTGGCATGCAGATTGGGAAGATTGGGGATTGAATTGCTGACCCCCTGGTTGGAGAATGACCACTCTACCCCTCAGCCACAGCCGCCCTAGTATTAGAGACTTTGTGAAATGGCTACAACCTTTCACAGGCTGGGTGAACTAAATACTTGTTAATGATGGGGATTTTTGGTGCGTAGGGAGATTAATACATAAACTATATGACTCAGCCAGGAGCAATCAGGAGACCAACTGCAAGTTCAAAATGTCCCAGTTTGTATAATCAGAGAAGAATTTTCCTGACAACTTTTTACTTTTACTTCCTATATTTAAACACAAATATCTGCACTTTATAGTCCTTAAATTCTCAAAACTGGCTTGTTACTTGTTTCAACCTCCACGGATGATGACACGACGTAAAAGACATAACAAGACAGAGAGGAACTCAGACGACCTCACTAAACCATCCAATCTATGGTAGTGACAGGGGGTGTCTACAAAGGGCAGGGACTAAATCAACACAAATACATTCCCCATCCATTTAATCCCTGTACAAAATGATCCAGGTGCTCATGCAGGACCATGGTTCACTTCAGTCTTTATTACTCTGTCTGAAATTTGGCAGCAAAGCTAGATTGTGTCCAGTTCTGTGCAGGTTGTTACCAAAAGAGGAAAACTATCCCATTTTATGTGCCTAGCATTTTTTTTTGGTTTTGCAGGGTTATCAAAATAAAGCATTGTGTATCGTTGAAGTAAAAAATTCATTTTTACTTTTTACTTATGTACTTGAGTACATTTCAGAGCCTGTACTTCCTTACTTTTACTAGAGTAAAGTAGTTGTATCAGTACTTTTACTTTTACCAGAGTCTTTTTTTACTCAAATATCTGTACTTCTACTTAAGTAAAGAATTTGAGTAATTTTGCCACCTCTGCCTAAAACCCCAAAAGATCCTGTTAGTTACTTTACTCCTAGGCTAAAGGCTAAAATTGTCTTTTTTCTCCAATTTAGATTAAAGCTGGAAAAAAAAGTTGGAGACTAAATCTTCATCTTTATAGCCACCCAATAAATATGACATTTCTGGTCTTTCAGGTTTATATATAAAATGTCACATTCTTAGCTGAGCTTGGCCAAAACATTTTCCTCATGAGAGCCACCCTATGGAAATGACCCCCCAGATGAACTTGAGGAGATGAATTTTATGTTTATTCAGTGGAGACCTGTAGCTTGAAATCCTCTTCTCTTTTGTTTATTTCCTGTTAGGGCAGGGTGGGCTGCAAAAAACGAGGTTAAACAAATCCAGCAGGATTTGGACAACTCAACATAATGTCACATCCAGGATCAGACAAAACAGAGATGATTCTGAGATAGCCTTACAAAACACGTCGACATGAGACTAGAGACTGAGATTGGAACGTTGTAAAGCTTGTGTTCTGGATATTTTCAGTGAGGCACATAGATGTTTGAGATAGAGACATGAGAATGTCCATGATCTAAATGTCTAAACCTTATTTGGATCTGTTTCCACCCAAAACAGTCACAAAAGTATTAAATTGACCACTGAACACCCCAGATAAGGTTTGTTCTGCTCTCAGCCTCTTCTCCGTGTGAACTGTCATCTCACAACTCATTTAGTAATCAAACAGCTGGAACAACAGACCCTGCTATGCTAACTATACAAGATTGCAGGAAATACTTTGTCAAACTCTCTGAGGGAAAGGTTTGGGGTGCTGTGAAGCTCATGGTATCCTGCTGGTATGCTGCTGACACTTACAAATATACACGCAAATATTTGACATAGTTCAATGATTCCAGTCAGGAGCAGCCTGTGGACAAAAGGTCCTGAATGCTAATAAACATGAAGAAGCACTGAGCACTCTGTCTCTCTGCCCCCATTTATTAATTAATTATGTTAATATACTATGATATAACAATAACAGGTGACAAGGCCTTACATCTATAAGTATCCGCACATACATATACAGATCAGAAAATACTGTGACTTGCGTGCTGTGTCCAAAAACTTCTGAATTTAAGAAGATATCTCTCTATATATACAATAGTGATTTTTATTAATGATTTTTCTGTATATTGTGCTTTATATATACTGTATTTTTTCATTTACCAATACCAGTACACATTTTAGAGACATTACAGTAGTAACAGCTCTACACTGTGTTTGCTTGATAGTAGAGACATCAAGAGGAGTCTGTGCTTCAGAGAGACTCGCTGGGAAACAGTGAACCTCTCAGTTGGATTGATCTCTGCTGTCATCTACAGCCCTGGAGAAGCCAGAGATAACCAACACAGAACCTTATTTAAACTTGGACAGCATTTTTTTGTGTCCCAGATGAGTAGGCTGAGGTAGACATGGAGAGGGAGTTCTTAGTCTGAATGATTGATTTCATTTCAACATTACATTTCTATTGCTGTCTTAATTTCTACTTTGTTTTCATTTTTTGTTGTTTTTATTTTTTCAAATTTGAAATGTTCTATCTGTTACAGCGAAGACACAAATAGGACAGGATAGTAACACTTGTGCTAACTGAGCTGAGACTTGACTGGCTAGTTGCAGTCAACAATTATGTAATACTGAACACCCTATGTTACATTTCCTCAGTGATGGACTCTAATATCGGTGTATGTCTCAAACTGAGATCAGGTTGTTTTCTGGGAAAAACACTAATGGCATCTCTAGTATGTGCGTCTGTGACACTGTACCAAGTGTTTGGAGACTGAATATAATCGTATACAATGAAATAATGACTACTTCAACAAAAATTATTACCACATACTACCACACAAACACCGTTGCTTAAAATGTGAGCTCACAGTTCTCTTGTGTGTCAGAATATTGTTAAAATAATACTTTGTGTGGGGGTCGTGTCTTTTTCAAATGTGCCGGTCTCCATCTCTGAGCGATATTGATTGGAGCACTGGACCTAAAGGGACCAGACTAACGTCACACTGCCAGAATCACAGCCAGATATCTCAAGTTGTCACAATAACACAGACACAAATAACATGCCACTTCCACCATGAACTGTGGTGGCAGTCACACATGAGTGAGTGATGAGATGTCATGCGCCCATGGGATTTTTTTTAATGAGCTCCATGTAGGCCCAGAGTGAACCACAAGCAGGGTCATGTGAACAATCATCCACAGGATTTTGCATCTATATACAACAAGTAGGTTAATGACTGGACCAGTGAGGCTCTTATGGGTACAACACATTTAAGTGAAACATGGACTTATCCTCTGGGTCCATTAAGAATTTCATGTGTTTCATGTGTTTTACGCAGAATTTACAAGAAGTCATACGGCTTCTTGTGAAGAAAAAAGAAGTGATAGGGCTTCTTGTAAATTTTGCAAGGGCTCCATGTCAATGTCTAGGCATTCAAAGAAACCACAACATCCCTTAGTTCCACTTCCAATATGAAGCAAGAGCTGGATTAGTGGAATTACTTTCACAGATACATTGGAATTTACAGTACTGGTGGTTTGTGCACATGGCACAGATGAAAAAAACACTTAAACGTGGTCAATGAAGATGCAAGTCATGTTTATTTATAGCTTGCTGGCTTCAGAAACTATCCAGTCTCAGCTCCGAAGATGACGAGAAACAGATGAAGTTGATTAAATATTTTGGAACACTAAACAGTCATGACCATGAAAGACCCATTGGAAAATAAAAGACTTGTGTGGGATATAACAAATCAGCCTTTTCAGATCAGTGGCAGGTTATTTTTGGAGAGACGATGCTTCTGTTAAGTGTTGATTTCCACACACCAACTTCTTACTCACATCCGTTGTGCCATTAGCCCACAGTGGGTCCAAGCAGAAGTGATTCAAGATTCAAGGGTTTATTGTCATATGCACAACAATTACATTCAGCAGTTGCTGGCAATGAAATGCTCCCCTCTAGCCTTGCTCAGAAATTACACAAGAAAAAAATACAAATAAAAATAGAATATAAAATATAAAAAATCGTCGGCCAGATGGCAGCAGGCAGGACAGTTAATGGTTTGGGTGCTGGGGTCTTTAACGATCTGGTTGCTCTCTGGGTGTAGCTGTCCTCCATGGATGGCAGCTCTGTCCTGGTAATACACTGAGCAGACTTCACCACTCTCTGTAGAGCCTTGCAGTTCAGGGCGATGCAGCTGCCATACCAGGCGGTGATGCAGCCAGTCAGAATACTCTCAATGGTGCACCTGTAAAAGTTGCAGAGAATCCTTGGGCCCATGTTGAGCCTGGCCGTCCAGGTCAGGTGATGTGAACCCAGAGGAACCTGAAACTGCTGACTCTCTCCAACATAATCCTGTTGATGGAGAGGGGGGCGTGTTTAACTCCCTGTCTCTTCCTGTGTGTCATCAGCAAATTTAATGATGGTTTTGAAGCTGTGGGTGGCCACGCAGTCATGAGTGAACAGGGAGTACAGGAGAGGACTGAGCAGGCAGCCCTGGGGGGCGCTGGTGCTGAGAGTCATTCGGAGAATGTGGTGCTGCCTATCCACACTGGTGTTGAGCCCAAGGTCTCCATGCTTGGTGACGAGCTTCAGGGGCACGATGGTATTGAACTCTGAACTATAGTCAATCAACAGCATTCTCACATGTGTACCTCTGGTCCAGGTGGGTGAGGGCAGTAGGAAGGGTGAGGGAGATGGCATCTGCAGTTGACCTATTTGGCCTGTAGGCAACTGCAGTGGGTCCAATGAGTCATAGAGGGAGTAGGTGATGAAGTGGTTTGCTTTCACAGCAACTCACAGCGTTCCCAACCTCAATGTTCAATAAAGATAACAAACTCCAACAGGCGCTAGGACAAATATGGCGCACCCACTGCAAACACAGGTGTCATCTCTGTCTGAATGTGTGTCTGCACAGTCAGTCACACAGTACAGTTTACTCTCTCAATAAACTAAGAAGGAACATGTGCATACCCTTTACCTGCATGCCAAGAAGCTATGAATCATTTAACCAGGTCAAAGTTCAAATCTAATCTGTAACAATTAAAATGAACAGTTAGGATTAGTGTTTGATGCTTCACCAGACAATACCTGTGACACAGATTTGGGAGAACTGATGATAGCGTCACTGATGATCAATGATTCATGTTCTGTGGGTTGCTGCCAGTTCCCAATCAGTATGTGATGCATGTTCCGGCACATGTTAATGACATTGTTACTCCCTACCTTGACGAGTGTGCTGGCCTCAATCAAGGAGGCATTCTGGACCAGCACCATGGTTAGGATCTGGTTAGAATTTTTAGAGTTAAGGAATAAATGATAAAATTATAAAATAAAACTAATTTTACTGTTCATGTTTACCTGCCCCACTTAAGATGTCACAATAGTTCCATAATCTTAAATTGTTGACAACAATGTTAGAAATGATGAGGAAATGTGAAAATAAAGCTGAATGAAACTTGTTACAACAAACAGGCATTACCATTATTTATGTTCTTTCTTTTTCTTTTCTTTTTGCTGCGTCATTGGCTGAGGAATGCTCAGTGCTTCTTTTGATGTTAATATACCCTCTTATTTAGAGTCAGTTGTTTTGCTTTATCCTCTTACAGTTTTTTTCTGAAACAGGATTAATCAGGTTTATCAGCTGAGGTCATCTCAGCTCAGACTGGCAAGCCCTTTATCCCATCATAAAGGTACAGTGTGTTCTCACTTCCTTTGAAAAGCTCCTTCTGAATTCCCACACATACCTGACGCCCATCCCATATGCCTCAACAAGAACCAGAGTGTGCTGGTGCCCCTGTGTTGCAGTCATGCAACCTGAATCTTTATCTGATACCAATTCATGCTTTCATACCTGGTTTTGGAAATAATGTGCACACACAGTCATGTTCCAACAGGTGAACACCAACACACCAAACATCCCTCCTCTACATTCCTGGGCAAGCTAGGGCGTCATGTCCCAACCCAGTCTATTAAAGTGGAAATTCACTGCCTACACTCTCGACCTCAGTCTTCAGTATGTTGCAGTAAACCATGTGTCAAACCTGTTTTTTTAGGTATATTTCTGACCATAAGGACAAATCATGTGCAATTGTTTGGCCTCAGCACAGAACATTCAGTACATGAACAATGTAGACTCACTCTAGAAATGACTCTTCCAGTGATCTGTTGTCGTTCATACTGCATTGGCCGGAACAGGATAGTACAAGTACATTTTTATATTACAGGATAGGCTGTGTGTGTGTGTAAAACCCATTAGTGCTACTTAATTGTTGGCATTCTACCTACAGCACACAGAAAGTATGATAAATAGTAGAAAATAACAGGGTGGAAGTAGAAAAGGCTGAAGGAGTGCTGTTCAGTGTCTAAAGTGGATATTTTGCAAACAATAGCTGCATGTTTGGTGGATATTTCTACCAAATACAATCACATGCACATTGGATATTGTAAAAAAAAATGCATTCTTAGCGTTAGCTAAACTTATCGATAACGAAAAAATATCATTTTACTAGTATTAACCAGTTAGCTGTCATTTTTGCTTTTGAACTTCAATAACTAGCTCCACATGAAGCTAGTAAGTTGACTCAAATTATAAAATATGCATGGGAGAGCTAATACAACTTGCTTAGAATTAAATTTCATTGTTTAAAAAAATTTAATTCTTGATGTGGTATAAAAAGGTACAAAAGATTGAGACCAGTTTGAGTGCACAGTACCTTATGATACTGTGAGGTATCAAGGTATTTGCTCATGTATGATGGTTACAGACCAGGATATGGCCAACCCTCAACTCAGACATAATTCTCTGCCTCTGCTCCTGAAAGAGGAGCAAATATTCACACTGTAGTGAATCATCAGTACAGGCAAACAGAAACCTGAGTCAGTTCAGGTGTTTGAAGAAACAACCCAGTGAAAACAAGTTGTCATTCGGTCAAAATCAGCAACATTGTCTCCATTGATGTTCTCTGTTCTTTTCTACAATATGTCTTTTCTGAATCTGTCAAAGTTTGTCAACGTTCTTCCTGGCTGTGTTCAGGTGCAGACAGGAAGCTGGAGCAGTAAACACATGAGAACCCAGCCAGCCAGGAAGGCATCACTCTAACAGCTGAATAATGACAGCGGCTCTTCTTCCTCTGCAGGCTGCGGAGGCTCAACATGGGCCCAAGGATTCTCTGCAACTTTTACAGGTGCACCATTGAGAGTATTCTGACTGGCTGCATCACCGCCTGGTATGGCAGCTGCATCGCCCTGAACTGCAAGGCTCTACAGAGAGTGGTGAAGTCTGCTCAGTGTATTGCCAGGACAGAGCTGCCATCCATGGAGGACCGCTACACTTAGCGGTGTAGGAAGAAGAGCAACCAGATCGTTAAAGACCCCAGCACCCAAACCATTAACTGTCCTGCCTGCTGCCATCTGGCCGACGATTTTTTATATTTTATATTCTATTTTTAGTTGTATTTTTTTCTTGTGTAATTTCTGAGCATGGCTAGAGGGGAGCATTTCATTGCCAGCAACTGCTGAATGTAATTGTTGTGCATATGACAATAAACCCTTGAATCTTAGATCACTTCTGCTTGGACCCACTGTGGGCTAATGGCACAACGGATGTGAGTAAGAAGTTGGTGTGTGGAAATCAACACTTAACAGAAGCATCGTCTCTCCAAAAATAACCTGCCACTGATCTGAAAAGGCTGATTTGTTATATCCCACGCAAGTCTTTTATTTTCCAATGGGTCTTTCATGGTCATGACTGTTTAGCGTTCCAAAATATTTAATCAACTTCATCTGTTTCTCGTCATCTTCGGAGCTGAGACTGGATAGTTTCTGAAGCCAGCAAGCTATAAATAAACATGACTTGCATCTTCATTGACCACGTTTAAGTGTTTTTTTCATCTGTGCCATGTGCACAAACCACCAGTAATGTAAATTCCAATGTATCTGTGAAAGTAATTCCACTAATCCAGCTCTTGCTTCATTCCGTCTACAAGACGGGCCTGAGCCGGCTTTACTTCCTGAGGAGGCTCGGGTCCTTCAATGTCTGCAACAAGATGCTGCAGATGTTCTATCAGTCTGTTGTGGCGAGCACCATCTTCTTTGCTGTGGTGTCCTGGGGTGCGGGCATCAGGACAAAGGATGCCAACAGACTGAACAAAATCTTAAGGAAAGCAGAGTCTGTGGTTGGCTCTAAGCTTGTCACCATGGAGGAGGTGGTGGAGAACAGGATGCTGGCAAAACTGCTGGCAATCATGGACAATCCCTCTCACCCCCTCCACAAAACACTGGACAAGCTAAAGAGCAGCTTTAGCCACAGGCTCATCCAACCCCGCTGCTCTAAGGAGCGATACAGGAAATCGTTCATTCCAACCGCAATAAGACTCTATAACTCATCTACCTCTGTCAGAGCCACCATCACAGAACTGCACTAATATACCTATCACCCTTGCACCATGTACCCTGTACTACACTACGCCCCATATACTGGAACATTTACTTCTGTGATATGTGTTAATTTAAACCATTTTGATATTACAGACCATTTTATACAACAATATTGTCTTTCGCACACCCAGTCTACATATTCTTACACTGATAGTATATTGTATAGTCAAGTACTTATATTTATACCCTACTATATACTATATATCATATCATATTATATCATACTGTGTATATTCTCTGTATATTCTTCGTATATATAAGTCTATATACACATATTTATACATGTGTACATGTTATTATTATTATATTATTACTACTGCTATTACTATTATTATTATTATATATACTGTTGCTGCCATTATTACTATATACTGCTATTATATTGGTATAATTACTATCTATATAAATATATATTATGTTATATTGTATACTATATATATATATATATATATATATATATATATATATACTGTACTACTATTCTTATATACTATCTAACAATAACATTACCATCATATCATCATTACTATTACCATCATATTGCCACTGCACTACTTGTCTGCCTATTCATCTTGTGTTTCTGTTTTTGTTCTTTTTACCTCAATGTTTTGTTTTGTTCTATTGTATTGTGTTTTGTTGTGTTCTGATACACAAGCTGCTATCACGACTTAATTTCCCTCCGGGGATGAATAAAGTAATCTATCTATCTTTATGGGAAGTGGAACTAAGGGATGTTGTGGTTTCTTTGAATGCCTAGACATTGACATGGAGCCCTTGCAAAATTTACAAGAAGCCCTATGACTTCTTTTTTTTTCACAAGAAGCCGTATGACTTCTTGTAAATTCTGCGTAAAACACATGAAACACATGAAATTCTTAATGGACCCAGAGGATAAGTCCATGTTTCACTTAAATGTGTGGTACCCATAAGAGCCTCACTGGTCCAGTCATTAACCTACTTGTTGTATATAGATGCAAAATCCTGTGGATGATTGTTCACATGACCCTGCTTGTGGTTCACTCTGGGCCTACATGGAGCTCATTAAAAAAAATCCCATGGGCGCATGACATCTCATCACTCACTCATGTGTGACTGCCACCACAGTTCATGGTGGAAGTGGCATGTTATTTGTGTCTGTGTTATTGTGACAACTTGAGATATCTGGCTGTGATTCTGGCAGTGTGACGTTAGTCTGGTCCCTTTAGGTCCAGTGCTCCAATCAATATCGCTCAGAGATGGAGACCGGTACATTTGAAAAAGACACGACCCCCACACAAAGTATTATTTTAACAATATTCTGACACACAAGAGAACTGTGAGCTCACATTTTAAGCAACGGTGTTTGTGTGGTAGTATGTGGTAATAATTTTTGTTGAAGTAGTCATTATTTCATTGTATACGATTATATTCAGTCTCCAAACACTTGGTACAGTGTCACAGACGCACATACTAGAGATGCCATTAGTGTTTTTCCCAGAAAACAACCTGATCTCAGTTTGAGACATACACCGATATTAGAGTCCATCACTGAGGAAATGTAACATAGGCTGTTCAGTATTACATAATTGTTGACTGCAACTAGCCAGTCAAGTCTCAGCTCAGTTAGCACAAGTGTTACTATCCTGTCCTATTTGTGTCTTCGCTGTAACAGATAGAACATTTCAAATTTGAAAAAATAAAAACAACAAAAAATGAAAACAAAGTAGAAATTAAGACAGCAATAGAAATGTAATGTTGAAATGAAATCAATCATTCAGACTAAGAACTCCCTCTCCATGTCTACCTCAGCCTACTCATCTGGGACACAAAAAAATGCTGTCCAAGTTTAAATAACGTTCTGTGTTTGTTATCTCTGGCTTCTCCAGGGCTGTAGATGACAGCAGAGATCAATCCAACTGAGAGGTTCACTGTTTCCCAGCGAGTCTCTGAAGCACAGACTCCTCTTGATGTCTCTACTATCAAGCAAACACAGTGTAGAGCTGTTACTACTGTAATGTCTCTAAAATGTGTACTGGTATTGGTAAATGAAAAAATACAGTATATATAAAGCACAATATACAGAAAAATCATTAATAAAAATCACTATTGTATATATAGAGAGATATCTTCTTAAATTCAGAAGTTTTTGGACACAGCATGCAAGTCACAGTATTTTCTGATCTGTATATGTATGTGCGGACACTTATAGATGTAAGGCCTTGTCACCTGTTATTGTTATATCATAGTATATTAACATAATTAATTAATAAATGGGGGCAGAGAGACAGAGTGCTCAGTGCTTCTTCATGTTTATTAGCATTCAGGACCTTTTGTCCACAGGCTGCTCCTGACTGGAATCATTGAACTATGTCAAATATTTGCGTGTATATTTGTAAGTGTCAGCAGCATACCAGCAGGATACCATGAGCTTCACAGCACCCCAAACCTTTCCCTCAGAGAGTTTGACAAAGTATTTCCTGCAATCTTGTATAGTTAGCATAGCAGGGTCTGTTGTTCCAGCTGTCTGATTACTAAATGAGTTGTGAGATGACAGTTCACACGGAGGAGAGGCTGAGAGCAGAACAAACCTTATCTGGGGTGTTCAGTGGTCAATTTAATACTTTTGTGACTGTTTTGGGTGGAAACAGATCCAAATAAGGTTTAGACATTTAGATCATGGACATTCTCATGTCTCTATTTCAAACATCTATGTGCCTCACTGAAAATATCCAGATGGGGCTCTGAACACAAGCTTTACAACGTTCCAATCTCAGTCTCTAGTCTCATGTCGACGTGTTTTGTAAGGCTATCTCAGAATCATCTCTGTTTTGTCTGATCCTGGATGTGACATTATGTTGAGTTGTCCAAATCCTGCTGGATTTGTTTAACCTCGTTTTTTGCAGCCCACCCTGCCCTAACAGGAAATAAACAAAAGAGAAGAGGATTTCAAGCTACAGGTCTCCACTGAATAAACATAAAATTAATCTCCTCAAGTTCATCTGGGGGGTCATTTCCATAGGGTGGCTCTCATGAGGAAAATGTTTTGGCCAAGCTCAGCTAAGAATGTGACATTTTATATATAAACCTGAAAGACCAGAAATGTCATATTTATTGGGTGGCTATAAAGATGAAGATTTAGTCTCCAACTTTTTTTTCCAGCTTTAATCTAAATTGGAGAAAAAAGACAATTTTAGCCTTTTAACTAGGAGTAAAGTAACTAACAGGATCTTTTTGGGGTTTTAGGCAGAGGTGGCAAAATTACTCAAATTCTTTACTTAAGTAGAAGTACAGATACTTGAGTAAAAAAAGACTCTGGTAAAAGTAAAAGTACTGATACAACTACTTTACTCTAGTAAAAGTAAGAAAGTACAGGCTCTGAAATGTACTCAAGTACATAAGTAAAAAAGTAAAAATGAATTTTTTACTTCAACAATACACAATGCTTTATTTTGATAACTCTGCAAAACTAAAAAAAATGCTAGGCACATATAATGGGATAGTTTTCCTCTTTTGGTAACAACCTGCACAGAACTGGACACAATCTAGCTTTGCTGCCAAATTTCAGACAGAGTAATAAAGACTGAAGTGAACCATGGTCCTGCATGAGCACCTGGATCATTTTGTACAGGGATTAAATGGATGGGGAATGTATTTGTGTTGATTTAGTCCCTGCCCTTTGTACACACCCCTGTCACTACCATAGATTGGATGGTTTAGTGAGGTCGTCTGAGGTCCTCTCTGTCTTGTTATGTCTTTTACGTCGTGTCATCATCCGTGGAGGTTGAAACAAGTAACGAGCCAGTTTTGAGAATTTAAGGACTATAAAGTGCAGATATTTGTGTTTAAATATAGGAAGTAAAAGTAAAAAGTTGTCAGGAAAATTCTTCTCTGATTATACAAACTGGGACATTTTGAAATTGCAGTTGGTCTCCTGATTGCTCCTGGCTGAGTCATATAGTTTATGTATTAATCTCCTACGCACCAAAAATCCCCATCATTAACAAGTATTTAGTTCACCCAGCCTGTGAAAGGTTGTAGCCATTTCACAAAGTCTCTAATACTAGGGCGGCTGTGGCTGAGGGGTAGAGTGGTCATTCTCCAACCAGGGGGTCAGCAATTCAATCCCCAATCTTCCCAGTCTGCATGCCAAAGTGTCCTTGAGCAAGATGCTGAACCCCAAATTTCCCCATAGAACAACAAAAAGTACTGCTAATAGATGCACTGTATGAATGTGTGTGTGAATGGGTGAATGGCAAAAACTGTAGTGTAAAGCGCTTTGAGTGGTTTTCAAGACTAGAAAGCGTTATATAAGTACAACCACTTATTAATTACAATTTTCTCAATTAGTGGAGTAGTAAATCAAGGAAGGCAGTTTTGTCCAGTTAAGGGGTGGCTGTGCTCAGGGGCTAGAGCAGTCGTCCTCTAACCAGAAGGTCGGCAGTTTGATCCCAGTCTTCCCTTGGGCAAAATACTGAACCCTCTTCTCATTGAGAAAGAAGAGAAAACTGCACATAGATACACTGTATGAATGGGTAAATGTAAAACAGTACGCTTAACTGCTTTAAGTATTTGTGATCAAGACTATAAGCTCTATAAATACAGACCATTTATATGGAGTTTATGTAATAAGGCCAAGAGGTTACATGTCATGTGTAGTGTGTTTGTGTGTGCATAGATGTTGTAGAGCGTACTATTTCGTAGTCTAATGAGAGTCAATTTTCAAATCAAATATACTATATTGTCCTATAGGGAAATTTGTCTTGGGCCAAAGTACAGCAGTTGCAGAACAGTACATTGAACAACAAACAACAACAACAACTCTACACAGGGTAATAATAATGAAAATATGAAGACAATACAATTTTGATGGGTAGCTGTCTGTTTGCTTTGGGGACTTCGTCAAGGGAGAGAGGGTGAGGGCTGATTAGGTTTGGGTTAGATGTTGATATTATTTGAAAGAGACTCCATGTTTCCTGTCAGTCGGTTGTTTGTGTTAGTTAACAACAGGAAAGTCCTTGGGAGACGTATTTCCTCAGATTTTGGCTCACACAATCTGTAGGCTCTGGCTGTGTTTGTCTCTCTGCTCTGATTGAACCAGACATAAGGAGTGACTAAATATGTGTCTAACAGGAGTGGTGTAATTCCAACTGGTGAAACTGGTGCTGCTATTATTAATAACACAATTACATCTATAAATATCACTCTTATTATTTTCCATTATAACAACCATGACAGAGCTTAAATATAATGGTTGCACAGCTATTCCTGGTATTGCTCACCTCTCTCTTCCCCTTTCTTTCCCCTTCCTTCCCTTTCTCTTTTCTCCCACCTCTTTTCCACCTACTTCTTTACTCTTCCCCATTTTTTTCTCTGCTCAACCCAAAAGGATGAGGCAGATGGCCGCCCACATTGAGTCTGGTTCTGCTATTGGTTACACTCTGTTAAAGGGGAGTTTTTCACTCCACATTTGTCAACGTGCTTGCTCATTGTGGGAACTGTTGGGTTTCTCCATAATTTTGTATGGTCCTGACCTTGAAATAATGTAAATAATGGTTTTGCGCTATACAAATAATACTGAATTGGATTGCAATCCTTTGTATTTCATTCAAAACGTAGAAATAAAAAATACAAACACTGTACTTCTCATAATGAAAATATGAATATAAATGATGATGGAGTTCCCCAAGCAGTCTTCAGGCCTATATCAGCATCACTAGGGGATGGTTCAGGGCCCACCTGAGCAAGCAGTCTTTCCATAAATGTAGAGACTGTGTCTGCCTCCTGAACCCAAAGACAAAATATTTTTTTACGTCATGGTAACTTGGTCACCCAAAGCGCTTTACACTACAGGTTGCCATTCACACATTCACACACACATTCATACATACAGTGCATCTAATAGCAGCACTTTTTGTTGTTCTATTTTCAAGGGAAGGACTTGTTCCCTTGACTGAAGTACAATAGTAATTCTGGAGAAAATCCACAGGAGGTCAGTATCATCATTGACTCAGCACCAAAGCTGCCATTAAACTCCTACACTGGCTTCACTTCACTTTATATACACCATCCTGTACATCCTAAATATACCTTAGTTCACAATGACATCTACAACTTCACAGAATAACATTCACTGTCTACAACATACAACTATAGCTGTGATGTTCTTCACAGCCGGTGTTCTTTGTCAATATCCATCCATCATCTGCACTGTTCAGTTTTCCAGCAACATGTGAAAGTGCAGGCAGAGACAGTAATGGTGAGGGGAAATTGTAATTCAGTTATCTCTATCCTTGTCTGAGCACACTGTAAGGGAATGTAGTCAAATTCTTCATGTGAGTATAAAATAATCTGTCTGTAGGTCATACAGATGATTTTGTGACAGCAAGACTTGATTTTCCTTAAGGTTTAAAACAAGTTAATGTTATGACTGAAAGAACACACTGATGTTGTAGAAATACATCTTTTCTTACACAGAGATAAGAAAAATTCACATTAATTAATCTCTGCATGTCTCGTACAGTGAAGAAATTAGGGGCTATTTTTTAGCCCAGGTAAGGACAAAGACCAAAAGCCTGGGGAAAGCAGATACAGCTTGACCTTTAAATCAGAATGATGAAATATGTGATTACAGTGACTTGTGGTATGGTATTCAGCATGGTTTGACTTCTTCTGTAACTGCTGATCTTCTGTTCTGTAGACAGAGTGTTAAAGAGAGAGGTCAGAGGAGAATGGTCTTACTGGTTGGAGAAGACAAAAAGGCTGCAGTAACTCAGATAACTACTCTTTACAACTGTGGTGAGCAGAGAAGCATTTCAGGATGAACAACACATCCAGCCTTGAGGTGAATGGTCTATACATCAGGTTCCACTCTGTGAGCCAAGAACAGACGTGAGGCTGCAGTGGACAAAGACTGTCCAACACTGTACAGTTGTAGACTGGATTGAGAGCTGCTGAGGCTGCAGATGTTCTGAATCTGGAGTTAACTGTAAAAATCCATAGAGCCATCCTGCCTTCTTTCAACAGTCCAGGGATGTCCCAGTCTATCTGTCTATTATTTATTGTTATTATTATTATTATTATGTATCTATTATTTCTTTATACATCATGATATAGCTATAGTTAGAGCTGGTCCAGGCTTGTCTTAAATCTGCTCTCAGTTGTGCTGCTAATTTTTGTCATGTGTCCCTCGAGGTTTACAATGTCAAGGGACACATGACACATGAAGCTTCTATTTCCTCTTCTCCCTCCTCATCACATCAAAGAACTTAATGTCTCATGTTACTGACTTGACTTCTTTCCCGGAGTCCCTGTGCCTTATCGTTCGCAGATCCAGGGCTGCGACTGCGGCCTCGTCGTGGATTATGATGGTGGATCGCGAATCAGAGATCGTGATCATAATGGTGGATCCTGCATCGTGCTGGCATCTGATCGTAGTGGTGGACCATGATTAAGGTGGCTGCTGATGGTGGTGGATCATGATGATGGATTATAATGGTGTATCCTAATCGTGGTGGCAGCTGATCGTGGACTATGATTACAAAAAGACTGCTTGATATACAATATGTCTACTCAGATACGCTACCATTACTGACAATAATTCCTCAATTCATTTACCTTCCATCATGCTACAAACTGTTTATTCTAACCAATGCTGTAAATACTCTTATTTTTCTGATGTTCTCCATTACACGTGGCATCTATTGCACTTCTGTCCATCTTGGGAGAGGGATTCATCACATGTGGCTCTTTCTGAGTTCTATTTCCTCTGTTAAAAAGGTTTTTTTGGTAGTTTTCCCTTACTCTTGTTGAGGGTTAAGGACAGAGGATGTCACACCTTGTTAAAGCCCTATGAGACAAGTTGAATTTGTGATTCGTGAATATGGGCTATACAAATACAATTTGATTGATTTATTGATATATATTTTATCTTCAACCTTAGATTTAAGTTTATTGCTCATTTCCATTGTCCTGGTTCTGAAGTTAGAAAATCCTACTTTTGGCAATTATCTGGGTGCAGCTCTATAGTGGGACGACCCATTTGCAGCCACTTGCTAGTTGAGTGTATTCAATTCAATTCAATTCAATTTTATTTGTATAGCACCAAATCATACATTATTTCAAGGCACTTTATATAAAAGGTCAGGACCTTAAAATTGTATTAAATATAGAGAAACCCAACAGTTCCCTCAATAAGCAGCACTTTGGAGACTGTGGAGAGGAAAAACTCCCTCATTAACAGGGAGAAACCTCTAGAAGAACCAGGCTCAATGTGGGCGGTCATCTGCCTCGACAAGTTAGGGTGAGCAGAGAAAAATGGGGAGGAGAGGGTAGATGGGTGGAAAAGAGGGGAGAGAAGAGAGAGAGATAGTGAGGAGGGGGAGAGAGAGGCGAGAGAGACCAGGAACATTCGAGCAACATCAGGTATCAGATCTGACTACTTATAATGAAAACAATAACAGTGTAAAGAAGTTATTGATTAATAATGATAGCAGCAACAATTCATATAATAATTAATTACCGAAGTATTATTGTTAATAAAATAATAATAATAGTTTTTCTCCTGCAGTTCTGGAGTCAGAGATATCTGCAATAAGAGAAAGAGAGAGAGGGACTATGGAAGAAAAATGAAACATAGTAATTGATATGTATTAAAATAAATAAATGAATGTGGGGGGGCAGAGAGACAGAGAGAAGGGGAGAAGTGCTCAGTGCATGATGGGAGTTCCCCCAGCAGTCTACCCTATAGGAGCATAACTAAGGGATGGTTCAGGACTCACCTGATCCAGCCCTTACTATAGGCTTTATCAAAAAGGAATGTTTTTAAACCTTAAATGCAGATGTATATCTGCAAGTAGCTGAAAAGAAAAGGATTTAAAAAGCATGTTACAATTTTACAGTGCCTCCAATAATGGTCAACAAAAATAATTAGTAGTTATAGAGCTAGAAGTTAGTTATGCTCCTTCATGAACGATTTGGGTTTTGACTTCACTCAACAACCGGGAACCGGGAACCGGGAAACATGAGCACATGACAATTCCATTCATTTGAATCTTCTTAAAGGTTTCCTGTGCAGATTAATTTTCTGATAAATTTTCTGTTGACATTGATTAATTTACGATTTGTTTAAACAAACTCTTGAGAGCACAAAAATATGCAACAAGGAAGCACGATATAACAGCAGTGTTCAAACCTGAACCTCTCACATAAATGGTAAGAGAGTTATGTGTGTGTACATGTGTGTGAGGCCCGTTGTTCTCTGAGCAACAAACTTTAAATACCATCGGAGCATTCAGCTGGAAATGAACTCTGGCTACTCACACGAGCCACTCACACGAACTACTGCACTCACATCTTTGTGAATAGCTACAGCTTCTGTCCACATTTGAAAAGCTGATACATATAGATACATAGATACACCCTGTAGTAATTTTACATTTGCTAAAAGAAATATAAACAAGGCATTTTCTTAAATAAATTATCACATTATATTAATTGGGTGATGACAAACCCATCACTGCATTTTCCCCAATTTTGGCTTACTTTTATGACTATATGGTTTTCTGTGATAGTAAAATAATAGATGTGTTAAATAACCAAAAAGAAGTAGAACACAAGATCTTTGGTAGATCCTCATATCCAATCATATTCTACTTTAGTGCAGTATATTTCTAACAAATGTTTGATTAATCAAATTATGTAGAGAGAAATGATGCAGATTGAACCTGAGGCTTCTGGGGCTTATGTCTTATATATATAGAGAGAAATATAACAGCCCAGATGCAGTTTGTACAGTGTCAGAACAGGGGTTCCACATGAATCCCCATTAAAAGTCCATAACAATAGCTCTAGATAATTCCTCTGATGTAGATTTTATTTTTCATTTGCCCTCCCCATACCTCAATTAATTGCTTTGCATTATACAGTATATGTCCTGTTGCCTTTGAAAAGCCATCAAGTAAACAGCATCCAGCAGACTACACAGCCTCATTAGATTTTGTCCAGACACAGAGCGCCCATAAAAACAGATCTCTTCAGTATATAAATATAACATATTTAGCATATCAACTTAAAGGTACAGTTTGTAGAATTTTGTGATATCTAGTGTTTAAATTTCATGTTGCAGCTCACCTCACCCTCTCCTTCCAAACATGAAAAAGAATCCGTTGTAGCCTTTGTTGTCATAAAAACTCAAAAGGTGTTTAGTTTGTCCAGTCTGGACTAATGTAAAAAACATGGTGGCCTCCTTAGAGAGGACCCCCCTACATGTAAATATAAAGTATTTAAATATAAAGGGCCTTTTCTGGGGTAAAGAAAACTAGTGAAAACATCATGAGGATTGTACTTCCTTAAATTTCTGCCAGTAGTTCCCTTTAACCTAAATCTTACACACTGCACTTTTAAATAATGATAATAAAGTATCAAAACTCAATTTTAAGAGACCCTTCTACAAGAATGAATATTGTAATAGAACGATTAATAGAAAGATAAAAAAACAAACATTAAAAGATCCAAAAAGCGTGGCTCCACTGTCATAAACTAGTTTATATAGGCAACCTTTAGAGGCAGGCGGTAAAAGGAGATGAGTGTGGGAGACAAAGTAAGTAAGAATGGTAAGAATGGAGAAGCTGACTTTCTCAGCTAGACTAAAATCAGAAACTTTTAAAAACTACTGGGAAAACTGGATTGATTTTGTGTCTCCATTGAGAGCAGACTTTGTGCAATAAGGACAGTGTGTATTGCAGAGTGTTGACCCCCTTGGTTCAGGCTACAAACTTGTTTATTGTTCATTTATTTATTTGATATGTTTACCCCAATCAGGAGACAAGGAACAATGCAGGAGAGGTGTGAAAATAAGGACAAGAGTGAAAAAGCAGTTCATTTTACTTCACATTTACTCTACTGTAACTTTACTTGAGAATTAATGTCCAATTATGTCTCTGCTCTGCGGTGGAAATATAGGAATGTTTTATACAGTTGTAAAATTATACACATTATGTAAAATATTGATGGAATATTGATATGTGGAATCAATAAAAAAGATAATTGAAAAAAAAAAAAAAAGCTCTGGGTGTTGCAGGTCAAAAGATCAAATTTGGGGCCTTTTGGGTTCAAATGTCTGGTTAGGGTTACTACACATGCTCTTACTGCTGCTGGTGATAGAATAACTTTTTGAACATAAAAACACAAGAATAAACAAAAATACTGTTCTCTAAGTGCTGCAACTGACAGTAAACATTACAACATGAATATGCTCTAGTATTAGAATATGAGAAATTTAATGTTACTCTGCTACTTCAGCCAACTTGCGGGAGGATGAGGTCGTATTAAAAGAGACCACTTTGGTGAGAGAATGGGCTGTGATTGGTGGGTGACTGACGAGCACCCATAAACCTATCGGTAGCCGAGCACATGACTCTGTGTCCTGCATGAACTAACACAATGCTTCATTAGTCACAATTCAAGTTCAGGATTTCTACGATGACATTCTCACTTTAAACTTAATTTTAAGTATCTTGAATTGAGGCAAATTAAAGCTGACCTTGAATTATGATCAGTCAGAATCAAATTGTCATATATCACAAATCATAAACTGGATTTATTTTCATAATTAATTATGGATAAAATTACAAAGTATGTTGCAGAAATCTGAAATGGATATCTATATAATTGAGTATTGTACAAGTTACATTGTACAAGTACATGTTCTACTGAATAAGGGATCAGCCACTTGCTATCTGTAAACCCCCAACCCCCAAGTGAATCTCCTTATATTATGCTAGGTGTTGTTTGGGCAAAGAAAAAATTAAAAGAAAAAAACTCTAATTTTTGCATTTTAGCAGGTGCTCTTAATAAAAATGTTCCCTTTTTAGCACCATGCATCTTATCCACTGAAATATCCACACTTACATCACTGATATAAACATATCAGTCAGGTTTGCCTATCTCAGCTGTGGAGAAGGGAGGGAGACTGTCACCTGTGCATGTACACCACTGTATCTCTCATGGAAGTTACCATTTTAATTATGTTAGAGGCAAAAAAATTGTGAGCATTGACAGCCATTTTTAGATATGATAGGTAAAGTGAGCAGTATCGGCTACAGAGTTTACCCATAGTCTGCTGCTGCCATCTTCCTCATCCTGCTACTGATTGGCATAATCATTGCCATTGCAGTGGTCTGTTGCAAGTGGAGGAAGAAAGCTCTGAGAAAGGACAAAGAAGGAGTGCCACTCCGGGATGTTTAGTGTGTGTGTGTTTCAGCACATGCACACACATGCACACATATTATTGTGGGAACAAGCGGTACAGCTGAACTGGACTGAGGCCTGCAACGAAAGTAATAGTTCAAAGTTCCACTGTCAAACACTGGAATCCACCCTTCCTTTAGTTTCTGTGAAACTGAATATGTTGAACATATTTTATTCTTACTTCATCTACTACTATCATTTCATGCTGCAAAAAATAAAAGATAGAAACACTGATAGTCATCTTACTGAAGCGGTTATATTTCATTCATTTTCTTTTGTATTTGCTTAGTGGTATTTGATAATTGTAGATAAAGACTACCATTTCATTTTATTTATTTCATTTTATAGAGACCTTTCTAACTTCACATTTATTTAGTCTGGTGAAAGCAACACTTTATGGAAAATCAAGACTTTGTGTATATTATTTTGTATCTGATGCTTAACTTATTGTGTTTAATTGAAATTAACACATTTGTATATGATGCTTTTGTTATACGTCTGTTTTTTGCAGATAATTTTGTATTTGGTGAAAATATTTAACATTTGATAAATATTGTTATAAACAGAACCATTTATTATTTCAGTTCTGTTAAATGGAAAATAGCAAATATTACAATTTGTGTCTGTGCCTTATTAGAGATGGAATTGGAGATGTCAGGATTGCAAAAATGCTTGGACTGAATGTGCAGAACCCAGAACCCCAACACACTGAATAAACAATAGTACTTGTTAATTAACCCTAAGTGATGTCCAGGGGGCTTACATCCATCTATAGTTTTATGAACTTCACTGTAAAAGGAGTTCTGTGCATCTTCATCAAAGGGTGACAAAAAAATCTAAAAAGTGAAACCTGATCCATTTTATGTCTATTAAATCTTGACAAAAGGCAGTCATATTTTTACACTCTTACCTTAATAATTCTAGATTCTATAATTCTGTATGGGTTTGAAAAAAATCCACTCTAGCAGATACTTATATGTTATGTAATCTACTTTAGTAGCCTCCCTCATAAATTTAGTTTGTTTTTTGTCTTCTGGCCTTGAGAGACGAGTAATCTCACCAGTTACAGTTAAAGCTGTAAAGTTACCCAGATTAACTTCATTATTTTCATTTAGTCAATCCAAAGAGTAAAGTGGACAGAATGCATTTTGTTGATTCTACAAATTTTAGCAGGGAGATAACACAATTTCTATGCCAAGATAGAAACAACAATAAGGTTTCACAACTAATATTCAGCAATGAGATGGTCATGATCACCCATGGGCATCATGTAAGAAAACCAAAATACAAATACAAAGTAGAAAAGATAAACCATAGTCTTTTACAAATTTGGGTAAATAACCAAGAATTAAGAATAGCCTTGTCCATGCCTATAATATGAAGAGCCACAGTGAAGGTAGAGGTAATGAGGTAGGATAGTAATCAAAGGAAATATCGTGTTTCAGGGCCATTCTGCACCCATCAATTAAACCTCAAATGAAACCATTTGTTACATTCACAGACTGACATTTCTACAGATAATTACATCTTGATGCCATACAATATAATATGGTTTACGGCAAACAAAAGAGAAGTACTTAAATGTCTCAGAGAAACATTGTCTGAACCATAGACTGTATATAAAGAGGTCTGAACCCAGTTATCTTGCATGGCTTAAGCCTGGCCCCCAGCTTTACTTTGGGGAACCTTGGAGTTACATGAAAACAAGCCTCTGGGACAGCCTTCTTCCACCTACAAAATATGAAAATGAGAAAGATCTCGTCTCAAAGAATGCTGAAAAAGTAGTCCATGCATTTGTTACCTGTCGACCGCTTGGGGAATTCTGTGAAAGAATAAAAATGTTGTGGCTTGTTCAGATGTGTTTGACTCACTGCAGAATGGGGAGAGACATCACACAAGGCGGTACAATTCTTTCTAATGGTCAACATTCAGAGTTTAGGTTTTGAATCATCACTTAAATGGATAGTTCAACGCAAAAAGAAAATTCACTCATTATCTACTCATCTCTTTGCCGATGGAGGGGTCTCTGTGAAAATAAATGTGAATACAACTCCAGGAAGTCCTGGACAGGCTAATTTATTATACAATTATGCTCCAATCATTCACTAAGTCATGTGATAAACACCTTCAGCACCCCTGCTGATGTGGCATATCTGTATGCATTGGGGGTTCAAGTAAATTGAATTCACACTGTGATGTGAGAGCTTGTGAATGGTTTGTATTTATATAGCATCTTTCTAGTCTTGATGATCACTCAAAGCACTTTACAATACAGTTTGCAATTCACCCATTCACACACATATTCATACAGTTTTTTTTTCAATGAAGGGCAATTTGGGGTTCAGCATCTTGCCTAGGTATACTTGCTTGTGTGTCTTGTATTGCAAGATCCTGCTTTGGCTGGAGCTGGGGGCCATCAGTGAAGTAGGGGTAGCTGGCCACTGCCTCATATAATAATAGCCATGCTCATCCTGCCATTCAGATGAGTTTTGATTTCTGTAGCATTAATTTGATCTTGTTTTGGTCTGGAATTCAGTTCCTGTCAGCATTATCAGTTGAATTTCTTTTTTGTTTTAGTTCTTTGAAAATTACTTTTTGTTAGAAAAATCTGATCCATCATGTGTCTTCCCTTATTTAGTGCCAGATGACTCTGATGCGCCAAACCAAGTTCTAAATTGCCTGTGAAAATAAAACTGAAAATCTTGTAATGTTCAAGGACAAAAGATTATCGGCAAAGTTGGAGCTGCAAAACAAATCAAAAATAAAGAACCTGGGTGTTACTCAGGACTAGATTTTAATCCACACATAAACAATGTCACAAAGATTGGACTCACTTTGGAAACTGCCAAAAAGTTGATTCATGCTTTTATACTTTCTCGCCTGGACTACTGTAATGCACTATATTCAGGATTACCGAAAAAATCCATCGATCGCCTACAGCTTTTGCAAAATTCAGCAGCCATGGTTTTAATGAGAAATAGGAAAAGATTCCATATTACTCTTATTTTAGTGTCTTTACACTGGCTTCTAGCATCACTGAGGATTGATTTTAAAATTATTTTACTTGTTTTTAATTCTCTTTATGGTACAGCACCGTCATACATCTCTGACTGTTTATTGGAATATGTTACGAATCATTCCCTCAGGTCGTCTACAGCGGGCTTGCTCAATGTCCCCAAAACAAACAATAAAAGGTTTGGGGAAGCAGCTTTCTCTTGCTATGCTTTCCTATGCTATGCTATCCAAAGGTTTGGAACAAACTCCCACCACACATCAGACATGCTTCTTCTGTTGATAGTTTTAAGAAACAACTCAAGACCTGTTGCTATGATAATACATTTTAGCTGCATTTTATGTATAAATACATGTATCATTATTATTGTTATGGTCTCAGCCAGCCAGGCCATAACAACATGTAATCAGGAAAGCTGTCTCAAAAGCCATCCTCCTGGGAAAGTAGATACAGTAAACACAAAGATCGATGTCATGAAGAAAAGCAGGAACTTGAAAGGTGCATAAAAATATCAAAAGAAATAGAGAAAACAACAACAATTTTCTTCTACAACTCCCAACATGCACTGAACTGTGCCTGTGGCCCCATATTTTTATCATATTACTTCATGTAACTAAAGTCCATTGTTTGTGCTTCCATCTCTCTATCTCTCTCCCTCTCTCTCCAAATTTCACTACTAATACTACCACCATATTATGATTATGATGATGATGATAAACTGTTATTATTAATAATATAATTGCATCTCAATGTATCACTATTCATTATATTTATATTTTTATGACAACAACAGTCTCTCTCTGTCTCTCTCTCTCTCTTCTCTCCCCTCTTATCCACTCATCTCTCCTCTCCTCCATTATTCTCCTCAAGTCAAGGCAGATGGGCGCCCACACTGATTCCAGAAACTTGTTGTAGTCACTCACTCATAGTAAACTCACTTGAATACTATAATAATAATAATAATAATAATAATATTGATACTACTACTACTACTACTAGTAATACACTTTATTCATATAGCACTTTAAAAAACGGAAGTGCTTTGACTGAAAAGCAAGCAAAGTAAATAAAAACTTGAACAAATAAAAGCAGTAATATGACAATCAAATATTAATTTGGTCCAATTTTTTGTGAAAATGGCAGAGCAGATGTTTTGGTTGCAAACCTAACAATGCTCTACTTGGCTCTACTATTTCTCTACTACTTACTTGTATGCAAGTAGAGCTATAATTCATCCTGCACATTGAGGCCTCCATCATGAAATACAATGCACAACAAAAGACATAAAACAGTTTATATTTTGTTACATGTGTAAAACATTACATACAGTACAAAATACTTTGAATATACACTTAATATATACACATTTCACCTAATAGTAACATGCCATCGCCCAAAGATATCAGTAATCATATCTTCAGTTTTAGAGCATTCCATTACTTCTGACTATACGTGTTGGCAGCTCTGTGCGGTAAACACATTTCCCTTTAGTCTGCATGAAGGTGACTGTCATCTTATGCTCAGTGACCTGGAAGTAAGCCACGCCTCCTATTGTGTGATTGACAGGACTGGAGTAGAGCTGCCAGGACTGAGGAACACTGTCCTTGTGAGTGGTGTCAGGATCGCTGACCACCCCACTCCCACTGACTACATATGAGCTCCCATCATCCTCTCTGATGAACTGTTAAAAATACAGAGACAGACAGCATTAAAGGCATCAATGTTGCGCTCAATTAGACCAAGATACAGCGACAAAATTCATTAAAGGTTCAGTGTGTAAGATTTAGGTGAAAGGGAGCAGAAACTGAATACAAAGTAATCCTAGTGATGTTTTCACTAGTGTGTTTTATCTAAATTGTACGATTGTTGTTTTCTTAGAATGAGCCATTTATATTTAAATACTTTATATTTACATGGGGAGCAGGTCCTCTCTACAGAGGCCACCATGTTTTTACAGTAGTAAAAACTGGACAAACTAAACGCCTCTTGAGTTTTTATGACAAGTGAAGGCTGCCACAGGTACTCTTTCATCTTTGGAATTCAGGAAGACTTTCTCATAAACCGTTCCTGGCAGAGGCCGTCCACACAGAGCCCAGTTCTGCCGGAGGTTTCTTACACCTGGGAGTTTTTCCTCCCGGCTGTTGCTCATGCTTGCTCAGTGTGGAACAAGTTGGATTTTGTGTTTCTTCTTGGACTTGGACTTTTGTGCAGCACCCTTAGACAACTGCTTGTTGTGATACCTTGCTATATAAATTTGAAATTTGAAATATTCAATTACTCACAAATCTATCTCTCTATATATATTTCTTATTATTAATCAGCTGATTGTGGGCATTTTGAATGGCCATTCAGATATTGCCACAATCTCATCCAGCCAGTCGTGCGGCTGTGATCAAATTTGAAATCCTTTCTCCTCTCTCCGGCAGTCAGCTGTCATTAGTGATCCGCTGTACCTCCCCTTCAACCCAATCTCCTCCGGTTTAATCCGAAGCCATGGTCCAGTCCAGCAGAGTCATTCATAATTATTTCTCCATCAACCCCTCTGATGCCGATGACATCACATAGGGGTCAAAATGCCAAAAGACTTAATTGCATAGAAATAAAAAAAATATTCAACTGTCAAGTTAAAGTCTCTCCTGATTGAATGGTAAATGGTTGTATTTATATAGCACTTTTCTAGTCTTGAAGACCACTCAAAGATTTTTTGATGTTCTATTGGGCAGTTTTGGGGTTCAGTATCTTGCCCAAGGACACTTTGGCATGCAGATGGGAGGACTGGGGATCGAACTTCCGACCTTCTGGTTGGAGGATGACCGCTCTACCCCCTCAGCCACAGCCACCCTTGAACTGTTCTCATATCAACCACTTGTTTCCAATCTTATTTCATTGTAGGGCTTTATGCAGCACATTGATTCCCTCTTACACTGACACACACATATTGACAATCAACACATCTGTATGCTTAGACTGCAACACTCACGTTGCACAGTAGATTCCTCTTGCTCCAACGTGTTTTACAGACACACAGATCACTTCATAATGTTGAGGTAATTATAAAATTAAATATAAAACCATATCATACAAGTGGTAGATGAAGTTACCAGATATTCCATCACAGTGTATCATTCTATGTTATTGTTTCCATCTTTTCAATCCCCCCTCCCTTTCTGCTTCTGTTCTGCAGTGACTTTAGTTTTTTTACGGTCATTTTGTGCCATACAGACTTGCATAGTGAAGATAAGGCTTACAGTGTACCATTCTTAATGCTGTCTTTACTCAGTAGCCATCACATTGTGCAATCATTTACTTCATTGAGATAAGTTGAAGCCAATTGTTGGACTGTAAGTTATACTACTGCAGGAAAAACAAATGCTCATCTTCCTGGAACAATATGTCAACATTGGCTCATATAAAATAAATAAGATTTCATCTTTATGACTAATTATATTGACCAGTAATATCCGTTGAAACAAAGTATCATTTAACCCAATAACTATCTGGAGGGTTTCTAATTTTTGGAAATGTATAAAACCTGTGATTGTGTAATGTGGGCACATGCCAGTCTTGGTGCCAGAAAATGATGCAAACTAGCTTTGAACTATCAACAAGTACAGTCTTTGTAGCACCCACTAGTGAATGCCACCTCCTGTACAGAGAGGGGCAATCTTGCACATACTCTTCTCAAACACAGTGTGATAAGTGGGATATGAAAAAGAATAAATAACTGTCAAAGAGACAGACAGACAAATAACAACACACTGAGATACACTTCCTTGATGTGTATCATTTACACATGATATTTTTTATGATTGAGCGTGCACTCACTTACATACCTGCAGATTGTGGTCATGGCCAGACAAGTACACAGTGACTCTGTATTTCTTCAGCAGGGGCCTCAGTCTGTTGACCAGACAGGATGTTGGTCCGTGATGGCCGATGGACCAGACAGGATAATGACCAGCCACAACAACATAGGCTGATCTGACACATGTCTTACATACTGGCACTTCAGTTAAAAGGCAACAACAGAACAAAATGTAACTGTATAACATCTTAGAGAACAACCACAGTTCTGTCTCATTTGCTTCTGTTTCTATATGTTAATTGAGAGTGGCATGATGATGCAGAAATCGTTTGTATTTAGTGCCGTGCAAAAATATTATAATTAATAACATGCATAATACAATCATGCACATAGCAATGACTCCAAACATATAGCCTTATAAAGATTTATCAAGAACTATCTTCACAGATAAGAGAAACAAATAGCTCTTCACATCATCAAGTTATTTTTTGACAGCATGACGTAACAGAGGAATGTTTTTTGAGCAATGTTGCAGATCATCAAACACATTTTAATATAAGGTAAAGACAATGTGAGTACATCATTGGATTGATTGAAAGGAAAGAGTTAATCTAAATCCCCCATTGAAAGGTAATCCACCCCAAAACCTAAATATTGTTCTATTTGCAATAACTTTAAGTCTTTTACATCCCTGTGGAGGAATTTTTGAACCATTGCCATTGCAGGACTTTTTAAAATCCAGCACATAGGTTTTTGAGCATGAACTGTACATTCATGCTGTACTCTAAAGTCTTGCCACAGCATCATAACCGGGTTCAAGTTGAGATCTTACATTTGGTGTTTGTCCTGATGCCTATGTAAATACGTGCTCAGGACATTATGTGTTGCTCTACAAATTGTTTGGAGTGTCCAGGCAGTTGTATTGGCAGTTTGCTACTGCATGGCGTGAGTTTGGTTGCTTTGCAGCTTGTTTTTTCGAATTTAACTGTTGCTTGTGGGTATCGTTGTGTTATTGCGAAGTTGTGGTCTCCCTGTTGTTAAAAAAAATCCACTGTGTGTGTGTATGTGTGTGCAGAGGTGATAAAAGCACACACATTCTTTACTCAAGTAGAGGTACAGATACTTGTATTAAAAATTACTTGAGCTGAAGTTTAACCACTGTTTCGGCTTCTTTAACCAAGTAAAAGTATAAAAGTACAGGTTCTGAAATGTACTTTGACTTCTTTAACTGAACTACTCTTACTTCAAATAAAGTAAAAAACAATTCACTTAAAAGGAGGGTTAAAGCAAAGATTTTTGAGCATGAAAAACTGTCCACAAGAAAATGAGTACAATGTATTGAATGAAGTATTTTCTTAAAAGGTCCAGTGTATAAGACTTAGGAGAAAGTGATCTATTGACAAGAATTGAATATAAAATAATCCACCAGTGGGCAATCGTCAAAATTGTACAGATTGAACAGAATGGGCCCTGCTAGATTTAAATACTTTATATTTACATCAGGAGCGCGTCCAAACTGGACAAACTAAAGCTTTTGAGTTTTTATGTCAGCTGAAGTTCACCACAGGTTCTACTACCCACCTCTGAGAGTGTTTATGTACATATGATATTCATTAGTGATATTCACTGCCACTAGATGTCGCACTAGCAGCAGTATCTCAAACCATAGCAAATGTGGAGGTAATCCTGTAATTCTCCATTTACTTTAATTAAATCTCAATAGGTATATGTTTATATCAGTGATGTAAGTGTGGATATTTCAGTGGATAAGATGCATGGTGCTAAAAAGGGAACCTTTTTATTAAGAGCACCTGCTAAAATGCAAAAATTAGACTTTTTTTCTTTTAATTTTTTCTTTGCCCAAACAACACCTAGCATGATATAAGGAGATTCACTTGGGGGTTGGGGGTTTACAGATAGCAAGTGGCTGATCCCTTATTCAGTAGAACATGTACTTGTACAATGTAACTTGTACAATGCTCAATGATATAGATATCCATTTCAGATTTCTGCAACATATTTTGTAATTTTATCCATAATTAATTATGAAAATAAATCCAGTTTATGATTTTTGATATATGACAATTTGATTCTGACTGATCATAATTCAAGGTCAGCTTTAATTTGCCTTAATTCAAGATACTTTAAATGAGGTTTAAAGTGAGAATGTCATCGTAGAAATCCTGAACTTGAATTGTGACTAATGAAGCATTGTGTTAGTTCATGCAAGGACACAGAGTCATGTGCTCAGCTACCGATAGGTTTATGGGTGCTCGTCAGTCACCCACCAATCACAGCCCATTCTCTCACCAAAGTGGTCTCTTTAAATACAACCTCATCCTCCCGCAAGTTAGCTGAAGTAGCAGAGTAACATTAAATTTCTCATATTCTAATACTAGAGCATATTCATGTTATGGTTGTAATGTTTACTTTCAGTTGCAGCACTTAGAGAACAGTATTTTTGTTTATTCTTGTGTTTTTATGTTCAAAAAGTTATTCTAACACCAGCAGCAGTAAGAGCATGTGTAGTTACCCTAACCAGACATTTGAACCCAAAAGGCTCCAAATTTGATCTTTTGACCTGCAACACCCAGAGCTCTTTTTTTTTTTTTAATTATCTTTTTTATTGATTCCACATATCAATATTCCATCAATATTTTACATAATGTGTATAATTTTACAACAGTATAAAACATTCCTATACTTCCACCGCAGAGCAGAGACATAATTGGACATGAATTCTCAAGTAAAGTTACAGTAGAGTAAATGTGAAGTAAAATGAACCGCTTTTTCACTCTTGTCCTTATTTTCACACCTCTCCTGCATTGTTCCTTGTCTCATGATTGGGGTAAACATATCAAATAAATAAATGAACAATAAACAAGTTTGTAGCCTGAACCAAGGGGGTCAACACTCTGCAATACACACTGTCCTTATTGCACAAAGTCTGCTCTCAATGGAGACACAAAATCAATCCAGTTTTCCCAGTAGTTTTTAAAAGTTTCTGATTTTAGTCTAGCTGAGAAAGTCAGCTTCTCCATTCTATATATATCGAGCATTACATCTACCCAATCCTCTATTTTTGGTGGATCTTTTTTTAGCCATTTTCTGGTGATGGCCTTTTTAGCCACCACCACCATTATTCGAAATATGTATTTAATCTCCTGGTTCTCTTTTCCCAAATATAAAACTTCAAATGAAAGTGGAATTTGCACTTTCAGAATTGTTTCCATACTCTTCTTTAACTCTTGCCAAAAAGGTATAATACAAGGGCATCCCCAAAAGATATGAAAATGGTTGGCCTTATTTTCCCCACACAGTCTCCAACGTCGTGTGTCTTGAGATTTCTGTTGTGTTGGTGTAATAAAGTATCTTACAATGTTCCTCCAACCATATTCTCTCCATGAGAGGGAGCATGTTGTTTTCCACTGTCCTTCATTTACCTTGTCCCATTCCTCCTCTGATAACTGCCACCCAGCCTCTTTTCCCCCCTTTTCTTTTATATATGTCATATTGTTACCCTTTAATCTTTCCACTTCTTTATATAGTTTTGTGATTAGTTTCTTTCCCTGGTCTGAATCATATGCTGAGATGAATAACTTAATGATTCCTGACTCAGGCTCATCTGAATTAAACTTTTTATAGTTTACTCCATATAATGCTGCATCTGTAGATATCTGTATAAATCTTGATTGTTTAATCCATACTGATTTTTTAGATCCTGAAAACTTTTGATGGTCTTCTTTTTAAAAAGTTCCCAAAATATTTTTGGTCCCGCGTCCCATCTACTGAATCTACTATCTGCTGTGTTTGGTGTGAAGTCTGAATCATATGCGATTCATCTCAATACCTTACTCTGTTCAATCACTTTATTCTTTGATATAATCTCAAGAAATTCCCTCAAGCAGTCCAAGTTACCAGATATAATGAAATTCCCTACTGACAGTCCTAAAATATCACATTCACAGTGACGTTACTCTGACCTTTAACTTCAAAGGGAATACAATCCTTCATCTTTGAATTGAAGTTAATATTTTTACCAAGTTTGACGACATTCCCATGAGCTGATCTTTAGATATCAATTTAAGGAAAAATATTTACATACTTTGTGAGAACACTGTGACATTTGGCTACCAAAATGAAACCCAAATTCATGTGAATGTGAAAAAATTCCCTGAAGGCATTTCGGATATATCACATTTACAAGGCAAGAAGTGAACTTTGTGAGGTCCTAGTGACCTTGCCATTTGATCTTTGACAACTGAATTCTATTCAAGTCATCATTGAGTCCAAATGAATGTTTGTGCCACATGTAATGATATTTCCTTTGGACAATCCTGATAAATTGTATTCAAAACAATGCAAAGTCATGTGAGCTTGACCTTTTGACCTTTGACTAACATAACGTAGTTGTTCATGAGATATCGCATTTACATGAATGGGCAAGACAGATGGATGGACAACCTGAAAACATAATGCCTCTGACCATACTGAATGTGACAATGGTAAAGAAAGAAATAGAGCAATACATGATAAATAATTTGTTCCATGTTCTTTTATTTTACATGGATGATTTCTTGACAAAACAAGCCAACTCTATAAATGTGAACTGAGTGTCAGAAATTAACATGACATTCATAGCATCTGCAAACAATTTTTCCCCACAAATTTCTGTAACTTTCTGAGAATCTACATCACAGTATATTGTAAAATATCATGTGTTTCAATACTCACCTTATTGATGGAACCTCAGTGATGTCTACTGTCCCTGGCTCAGACACTCTCTCAAGCATCTACAGTACATGTCAAGACAGGTAATGGTAGCATTAAAATAACATTAGATTTCTACAATTCAGTTGAACTATTATAGTTTCAGATATTAACCATTTAATTCCGAGTTCAGTCAGGAACCCTTTGTTATGATTTACCCATTTGTTGCAAATGGGGACACAGTTATGATTGGCGCTGAAGGCTCCATTCTTTGGATGTTCCCTGGTTAGCCGAGCAGCGTGCTAAGATGAAACAGGGAACATATGCAGAACCCCCCAGTGGGCGTAGCAGGCAAGGTACTTTGGTTAAGATGATTTACCACAACCGTGTTTGTACTCTGTGCTGTGGTGGCAATTTCTGTGAAACAAGCAAAATGTCAAACACTTCTTTATGTAAGTTTAATTCAGCATTTGCAGATGGACTCATTAGTACACATCACCTGATTGATATGCACAAATGAGCAAAGAACATAGGAGAATCTGTGTTCTTATAACTCACAGCCCCCTCCCACTAAGCATGCAAAGGTATATATTACCCTTCAGTAGTTCCACTCAGTGGAGGAGACATCCTGTCCTTTTGTTTACATGTTCTGTGGATGACCCCCCCCCCTGTGAGATCCCAGTTGTTTGATCCCAATCAGAGATACAACGAGATACCATAAAGTTGTGGTTTCTCGAGGCCATAAAACTCAAGTCTCTTAAGCCACCATCGTAAACCTTAAAGTTGCCCTTTTTGATTAACAATTTGGTCAACCATTTGGTCAGTCCTCCACATACAGTACATGTCTGCTCATGCAATTATACATACACAAATGTAACATTTCCATTACAGTGCTAAAAGTGTTATAGCTGAGCAGGGATCAGTGAGGATGAGGTCGTATTTAAAGGGACCGCTTTGGTGAGAGAATGGGCTGTGATTGGTGAGTGACTGACGAGCACCCATGAACCTATCGTTAGCTGAGCACATGACTCTGTGTCCTGCATGAACTAACACAATGCTTCATTAGTCACTATTCAAGTTCAGGATTTCCACAGTGACATTCTCACTTTAAACTTAATTTAAGGTATCTCAAATTGAGGCAAATTAAAGCTGACCTTGAATTATGATGAGTCACAATCAAATTGTCATATATCACAAATCATAAACTGGATTTATTTACATAATTAATTATGGATAAAATTACAAAGTATGTTGCAGAAATCTGGAATGGATATCTATATCATTGAGCATTGTACAAGATGACAAGTAAATTATTTTTAAATAAACAGCATGGAAATGGACATGTTACTACATGTTCTACTGAATAAGGGATCAGCCACTTGCTATCCGTAATGCAAACAGTCATCATCAGGGACATAGTCATCAGAGAGATCATAGTTAATAATCATCCCAAGGTACTTGTTCCGTAGTTCTTTACAAAGTCTACCACCTGTACCTTGATGATAGTACTCTGAGAGTTTGAGGGCTGATGCCTAAAACTCATGTCCTTGGTTTTGTCACATTTAGTACTAAAAATGCACAGTCACACCAATACAGATTCACAATCCACAATGGGACCATGGCTGTTCTCATCCGCATGGAGGAGAGAGAGATATACTTAACACCTTTCGTCAAAAAGTGACAGTTTTACGACTTTGAACTTTTACCTAGTGAGGTCACGAGAAGAGAGGGGGGTGATAAGAGGGGGAGGAGGGGTTTAGGAAGTGGGGGGTCATAAAAAAAAAAAAAAAAAAATAGATAAAGTGAGGGGGAATAAAAACCAGATACGGGGTGAGATCAGAGAGCGCGCTTTGCTGCACGAGAACTCAGTATGTAAACATCCAAAGAATAACAACAGGCGTGATTGTATGGCTCCTCTCTCTCACAGACAGAGGCCCAAATGATGCAGAAAAATAAAAAACTAAATGGGTAAAACAGGAACAAGGATCCAAGTTGACTTTCTATGGCTTTGACTGTCTCAGATTTGGTCAAGCTTGTCAGGGTGTGTTATCACAGATCAAAAATGTTATGACTTTTTATTTTAAGGCTGGAGGTTCCCTATCTATCTATCTATCTATCACAAACTGAACTAAATTCTCAAACACTTCCTGTGTGCTCAAAAGTCCTGTTCGTTTAATAGAGTCTAGAGCTCTAACTACTACCACAAACTAAATCCTCCAGGCAGCTCACAGTATGTAATGTGTAAATCAGACAGTGTTAGAGTTTAAAAAAAAAAAATATTTACACTATGTAGCTAGGCTTGCAGTTCCAGTCTTTATGGTATCAAAGCTTATCATATCCTAGACCTGACACTGTTTGATGCACAGAGCTACAGTATCTTCTCATGTGAGTGACGTTGCTGCAAACTAGTACTTTTCCAAAGCTGTCCGTGATAATGTGGGGTGCAGTGTCATACTGTGCACTTCGAGTATTCTCAAAATAAATCCACTTAATTTACCAAAAAAATCTGATGAGCCATCAAATGCACTCATCAAACAGAATCAGAACAAGAGATTGATGTATACACAATGTATTTGTATCAGACAAACTGAAAGGACATTTTGTTACTTTCTAAATATTAAACTCTAAAACATTACACAGCCTTTTATCACTATACTTTGCTCTTAATTTCATATTGTTTCAAATAATTGTATATTTTATTTTCAGATATGTTGAACTGTTTTCTATTATTATTATTAACAACATTTTTTTTTTGTGCTAATTAAACTCATGGATCTTGTGAAAGATCATGCTGATTACAGATAACCCCCTTCTGATGTATGTAGCAAAGGGCCAGGAGTGATTAGGCAGCCAACTAGTGTGGGAAAAGCGGTGACTCACAGGTTATGCAACTGAAAATCACCTGAAGTAGTGGTTTGAATATGATTATATATGTTATCTAAATGAATGGGACCTTTAGTCTGAGTTATTCTTTGACCCTAAATAATAATAAACCAAGGGCATGGGAGTGCCTAATCAATGATTAACTTATTTTAATTTTACTTTTACTTTAAAATTGATCCTTGAATACAACTTTTGTTCCAGGTGAAGACTCAGGTACAGTTTAAGCTAATTAATTGATTTTTATAAGGACATAGATTTTTGTCTGTGAGCACTGGATGTGTGCTAATTGTTATCTCGGGTTTTCAATGAAACCTTATTAAACAATTGGACAAATGAAGTCTTATATTTATGTAACCCAGATCTCCTGGGCCTGAGTTCGTAAACACAAAAAAAAATGAATATGATCTCAGAAGAATATTTGAAACGAATCTTATCTTTTGTTTAAATTCCTCTAATTAATATTAAAGACCACCACAACTGTATTTTAAAAGTCAAAACCTTCACAGGTGTTTATTTACAATAGGAAATAAATGAAAAGGCTGTGAATTCCTCTCAGGAAGTAAAATATTTACAAAACAAAATAAATGCACAAAATAAAATATAGGGTCTCTTTAAATTGTTTAAACTGTTCCTTTGACTTCTCAATTTACCCTTTAATTCACTGGTTAAATAAAATCTTTACCTTTCACAGGTCTCTGAATAAAAACAAACACAATTCCTATCAACTGTAAATTAACTCACAAACATCACATGTGGGCCCACTTCAGAAATGATCAACTTGAAACTTAGTTGCAGGCCTGTAGTGATGCTCGGGTGCGGTGAGGCCTGAAAACTGAGTGGCCACTTCACTCAATCAAGAGCATAAAATAAAAGCACGTGCATTGTCATATCAGTTCAATACTCACAGGTCCAAAACGAGGAGCAATGGGGCAATGACAGTCACAGAAAGGGGTGATGGCAGTCACAATCCGAACACAGGCAGCACACACAGTGGCGAAAATCCAGGGAAGAATAAAACAGCAGGGTCCATCCACCAGCAACCATCTCAGTTTCTCTCTCTCTTCACAGACGTCCGTCTCCTTTAATTACATGAACTCTTTTGAGCCATAATATCATCAGGCTAAATCGTACTGACTTAACGTTAGCCCGTTTTTAGCATTGAAAACAACAGTGCTAAAGCTAAGATATACAGACACATTTCAAACTTTAGAATTGGCTCTCCTACAACTGAAGTACTGTGGTTTCATTTCTGTCCGGGTGTATTTGTCAACCTAAATGAGCTGAAACCAACACCAAGGTTACTGGCAGCACTGCTTGCACACAGCAACACAGCCATTCACCCAATCAAGTTTACCTGGGTTTTAGTCAAGGTATATATGCTTCAGTGGGATACAGCTGACAGGCCTAATGGTCAATTCTTTTTGAATTGACCAATTGACCTTAGGAACAAATCATTTAACCAGTACTTCACATACTGCGAAGTAACACTATGAACTGAAAAACATTAGATGCACAAGTTACCATGTAAAATAAACACTATATAACAAGAAAACAATGGTAGCCTTGTCATAGCACCACATTACACTGCTTACACATATATAAAGTTTTACCTTAAACGGACCATTAGTTTTAGCCATTAATTTTCAACAATATTTTATAGTATTAAACAGTATAGTAGATTACATACAAATCATTTTAAAAAACAGTAATACAAAATCTGTCTGCAGGCGGAGCATTAATCATTAATCATTCAGGAATGATAAAGGAATGATAAAAGAAATGTAAATGTTTTCTTTCCAGTCACTGTGACCTTTGACCACTGAAATCTAACATATTCATCTTTGAATCAAAGTGGATCAAATAAATTAACTCTTGAGTCCAACTAAATGTGAAATGATTCCCTCAAGGTGTTCCGGAGATACTGTGTCATGTTCACAAAATAATTTGCTTGTGAGGCTACAGTGACATTGACCGTTGACCACCAAAATCTAATCAGGTCGCATTTAAGTCCAAGTGAATGATCTGTGCCAAATTTGTAGAAATTCTCTCAAGACGTTCTCGACATATATGACAAGAATGGGAAAAAAATGCCTAAAACATATGGACATTGGCTGTCAGGACAGGAAAATAGAAATCTGAAGCTGTGAGATGGTCATTATTTATGAATCATCAAATGGCATTAAAATGACATTAATTATCCCTTCTATGTAGTCTTATGTTTTGCTTTATATGTGGGTTTTAAGATGGGAGATGTTTGTACATAAATTTGCAGAGATAATAGTGTAACTTAAAAGATTACATGAGCTAGTCCATTCATGTGATAGATAACAAACTCTACAGAAACTCAGTCAATTCCCTTGAGTTTCAGTTCGTCTTCAACTCGGCTGAGGTAATCAGGATCTGGGTATCCATTGCTGCAAAGACAATGACAGAAAATAAATGACTTTATATGGACAGTTTCCTATCAATGAAAATCTGTACGCATGATTGGTGGTCATTAGCCCTGTAGCATGCTGCCAGCAAAAACACAAGACTTGTGTACAGATGATTACATTGAGGTCACATGAATAAGTTTCTCTTTTCACAAATACACAGATTATATACATTTTATTATATACATATTTTATATGTGATTTGCGGCTGTGGCTGCAGGGGGGTAGAGAGGTGGACCTCTAACCAGTAGGTCGGTGGTTCTATCTGCATGCCATACTGTCCTTGGGCAAGATACTGAACCCAGAATTACACACTCATAGAAAAAGTGCTGCCCATAGATGCAGTGTAGGAATGTGTGAATGGGTGAATGGCAATAAATTGTACTGTAAAGCTCTTTGAGTGGTCATCAAGACTAGAAAAGCTCTATATAAATACAGACCAATTACCATTTCTGTCACAGCCCTCTTACTTAGGCTCCGGCCATAATGAACTGATTACAGGGAAGGCCGTTTTGTTCTTGTGAATGTGTCTGAGCAGAGA
Organism: Paralichthys olivaceus; assembly: GCF_024713975.1. Classification (NCBI taxonomy): domain Eukaryota; kingdom Metazoa; phylum Chordata; class Actinopteri; order Pleuronectiformes; family Paralichthyidae; genus Paralichthys; species Paralichthys olivaceus. The sequence goes on from NC_091109.1 coordinate 16,523,606, forward strand.
ATCTCCTGCTACGTTGTTTATATGTGGAAAACAAACTGGGGAATGTCTTTGCACATTCAAAGTGACAGTCTTGTGAAAACACCTCCTACTTTTCACCATCGCTGTTGGTCGTTCATAGTATTATAAGCAACCAAGTGCGGAGTAGACAATCTACTTCCTGTTCACACTGACCTGGTGTCATGATAAACGTTTATGTACCAGTCAGATACAGGCTACTTAACTGTTGTTAAATGTTTAAGATAAAAGTACTTGTTTGACCTATTATTCTATCATTTTATTCATCTACATTATGTCATTAGACCATTTATACTGAAGTAGCTGAGTAAGCAGCAAGTGAAGCTACAGTAAAATACTTTATAAACTGTTTTATAAACAGAAATGTTAGATATATTGTGGGAGCTTGTTTCTCTTTGATTTGTGGTGAGTTACTGGATCATTTAAGCTTCTGAGAACTTCAGATGGAAAAAAAAAAAAAAAAAGCTTTAAACGACGAGAATTATTTTTCAGAAACAAAAAATGTTCAAAACCACTCGTAAAGTCTTTAACAATGTGTTTAACAGCTTGTTATATTATGTATTGTTTGAAATCTTCATTTTAAAGTAAGCTGTCAAATAAATGCAATGCAGTATAACATACAATATTTCTCTCTGAAATGAACAAGAGTAGAATTTTGAAGTAGTGTTAAGTGCTTTTATGTTGTGAAATAAAAAAGAAATATTGATATTTACAGTATTTGTATTTGTGAGTATTTTATGTGTAGTGTAAACTGTCCAGCCTGCAGAAGAGGAGTTATGTACATCTTGGGGAGCATATTCTTCTCTTAAGTGGAGAACAAAATATGCTTATTTAGTGTATAAGTATGTTTATTACTACACTAACAAACAACTAAGGCCAAAATATTGAAATCTACATTTTCTCTGTCTATTGCTACAATTTGAAGTAAAGAGGTGAGATCTTGAATCTGTCAATGAGCAGCGTGTCTCACACTGCTGAGCTGCGCTGATCACTCAGGCAGTGGACACTCCAAAATATGTTAACATGGGTGCCAAAATTATTCATAATGATCACAATATTGACTGAAATAATCATGATCATGTTTTTTGCCATAATCGAGCAATCCAAATCTGTGTCACAGGTGTGTGATCTACATCCATAAAAAGTGTCCTCACCAAGTTGGCCCCCCGTGTGTTGAGGTTTTGTGGTGAAGATCATTCCCAGTTGTCGGTGGTGTAGCATTAACCAGCAGTACTCTACATAAACATTCTTTATTCTCACCCTGTTCTTCTCATGAATTATGAGTTCTCTTAAATCATCCCACTGGAAAAGAAATCAATCATCTGTTGGTGGAAATATACCGATACAATTTATAAGGCTAATTAGCTGTCTGTCTGATATTATTATTTTTTGAAAAATGGAATATCTGTGTTTTGTCTTTTACACTCTTATTTAATTCTCCTCTTTCTTTCCTTTTTGTACTCAGACTGTTATGGACTGGTCAGGGAAGTCAGGACCCAGTTGCAGAGTTCAACAAACGAGTTTATTCAACAAAAGGAGGGAGGACAGTTCCTCAGGAAAAATACTCAAAAAATAAAGTAGCAACTGAAAATCTCCATAGAAATGGGAAAAAGGCTCAGGAACAAAAGTACAACTGAAATGGTGTCGAGGCACAAAACTCACAAAACAATGGGACATAGAAGGAATAGCTCGAGGCGAGGCGATCAGCTGGACTCACACGAAGCACTGGCGTGGTACTGCAAGGCAAATGAATCATCTGGCCAGGAGACAAAGGGAGAGTGGCTTAAGAAGCCAACAAATGAGGGCATGATGAGCTGCAGGTGTGCCCGGTGCTCTGTGCTCCAGAAGATTGCCCCGCCCCTTGGAGCACACTCTGTATGAGAGGGAGAGAGAGAGAGATGTTAACACAAAGCAAAACACAACCTCAAAAATCGAACCACAACACAGACATTATCTATGCTTATTATAGTGATTTATCAGCATCAGTATGTTGCTGGAAATTTCTTATTTTCAATTAATATTTCTAATAAATAAACGATTAACCATAAAAATGTGGACTCAGAGTCACTCTTAGCCACATAATAATGGACATCTTGGAAAAACATAATTAGGTGGATAAACATCTACTGTCTGTCTGCATGCGGAGCATCCTAATCCTGGTCAGACATATGAAGGTGTATCGTGCATGGCCTATCTCCCAGACTCCTCAGAGGGCAGGAGGATCCTGAAGCTGTTGATACGTGCCTTTGATTAGAGACTCATCTTCACCGTGGGTCGCTCCACTAACACTGGCAGGAATAATACAGTCACATGATCATGATTATTTCAGTCAATATTGTGATCATTATGAATAATTTTGGCACCCATGTTAACATATTTTGGAGTGTCCACTGCCTGAGTGATCAGCGCAGCTCAGCAGTGTGAGACACGCTGCTCATTGACAGATTCAAGATCTCACCTCTTTACTTCAAATTGTAGCAATAGACAGAGAAAATGTAGATTTCAATATTTTGGCCTTAGTTGTTTGTTAGTGTAGTAATAAACATACTTATACACTAAATAAGCATATTTTGTTCTCCACTTAAGAGAAGAATATGCTCCCCAAGATGTACATAACTCCTCTTCTGCAGGCTGGACAGTTTACACTACACATAAAATACTCACAAATACAAATACTGTAAATATCAATATTTCTTTTTTATTTCACAACATAAAAGCACTTAACACTACTTCAAAATTCTACTCTTGTTCATTTCAGAGAGAAATATTGTATGTTATACTGCATTGCATTTATTTGACAGCTTACTTTAAAATGAAGATTTCAAACAATACATAATATAACAAGCTGTTAAACACATTGTTAAAGACTTTACGAGTGGTTTTGAACATTTTTTGTTTCTGAAAAATAATTCTCGTCGTTTAAAGCTTTTTTTTTTTTTTTTTCCATCTGAAGTTCTCAGAAGCTTAAATGATCCAGTAACTCACCACAAATCAAAGAGAAACAAGCTCCCACAATATATCTAACATTTCTGTTTATAAAACAGTTTATAAAGTATTTTACTGTAGCTTCACTTGCTGCTTACTCAGCTACTTCAGTATAAATGGTCTAATGACATAATGTAGATGAATAAAATGATAGAATAATAGGTCAAACAAGTACTTTTATCTTAAACATTTAACAACAGTTAAGTAGCCTGTATCTGACTGGTACATAAACGTTTATCATGACACCAGGTCAGTGTGAACAGGAAGTAGATTGTCTACTCCGCACTTGGTTGCTTATAATACTATGAACGACCAACAGCGATGGTGAAAAGTAGGAGGTGTTTTCACAAGACTGTCACTTTGAATGTGCAAAGACATTCCCCAGTTTGTTTTCCACATATAAACAACGTAGCAGGAGATTCTCTGCTCAGACACATTCACAAGAACAAAACGGCCTTCCCTGTAATCAGTTCATTATGGCCGGAGCCTAAGTAAGAGGGCTGTGACAGAAATGGTAATTGGTCTGTATTTATATAGAGCTTTTCTAGTCTTGATGACCACTCAAAGAGCTTTACAGTACAATTTATTGCCATTCACCCATTCACACATTCCTACACTGCATCTATGGGCAGCACTTTTTCTATGAGTGTGTAATTCTGGGTTCAGTATCTTGCCCAAGGACAGTATGGCATGCAGATAGAACCACCGACCTACTGGTTAGAGGTCCACCTCTCTACCCCCCTGCAGCCACAGCCGCAAATCACATATAAAATATGTATATAATAAAATGTATATAATCTGTGTATTTGTGAAAAGAGAAACTTATTCATGTGACCTCAATGTAATCATCTGTACACAAGTCTTGTGTTTTTGCTGGCAGCATGCTACAGGGCTAATGACCACCAATCATGCGTACAGATTTTCATTGATAGGAAACTGTCCATATAAAGTCATTTATTTTCTGTCATTGTCTTTGCAGCAATGGATACCCAGATCCTGATTACCTCAGCCGAGTTGAAGACGAACTGAAACTCAAGGGAATTGACTGAGTTTCTGTAGAGTTTGTTATCTATCACATGAATGGACTAGCTCATGTAATCTTTTAAGTTACACTATTATCTCTGCAAATTTATGTACAAACATCTCCCATCTTAAAACCCACATATAAAGCAAAACATAAGACTACATAGAAGGGATAATTAATGTCATTTTAATGCCATTTGATGATTCATAAATAATGACCATCTCACAGCTTCAGATTTCTATTTTCCTGTCCTGACAGCCAATGTCCATATGTTTTAGGCATTTTTTTCCCATTCTTGTCATATATGTCGAGAACGTCTTGAGAGAATTTCTACAAATTTGGCACAGATCATTCACTTGGACTTAAATGCGACCTGATTAGATTTTGGTGGTCAACGGTCAATGTCACTGTAGCCTCACAAGCAAATTATTTTGTGAACATGACACAGTATCTCCGGAACACCTTGAGGGAATCATTTCACATTTAGTTGGACTCAAGAGTTAATTTATTTGATCCACTTTGATTCAAAGATGAATATGTTAGATTTCAGTGGTCAAAGGTCACAGTGACTGGAAAGAAAACATTTACATTTCTTTTATCATTCCTTTATCATTCCTGAATGATTAATGATTAATGCTCCGCCTGCAGACAGATTTTGTATTACTGTTTTTTAAAATGATTTGTATGTAATCTACTATACTGTTTAATACTATAAAATATTGTTGAAAATTAATGGCTAAAACTAATGGTCCGTTTAAGGTAAAACTTTATATATGTGTAAGCAGTGTAATGTGGTGCTATGACAAGGCTACCATTGTTTTCTTGTTATATAGTGTTTATTTTACATGGTAACTTGTGCATCTAATGTTTTTCAGTTCATAGTGTTACTTCGCAGTATGTGAAGTACTGGTTAAATGATTTGTTCCTAAGGTCAATTGGTCAATTCAAAAGGAATTGACCATTAGGCCTGTCAGCTGTATCCCACTGAAGCATATATACCTTGACTAAAACCCAGGTAAACTTGATTGGGTGAATGGCTGTGTTGCTGTGTGCAAGCAGTGCTGCCAGTAACCTTGGTGTTGGTTTCAGCTCATTTAGGTTGACAAATACACCCGGACAGAAATGAAACCACAGTACTTCAGTTGTAGGAGAGCCAATTCTAAAGTTTGAAATGTGTCTGTATATCTTAGCTTTAGCACTGTTGTTTTCAATGCTAAAAACGGGCTAACGTTAAGTCAGTACGATTTAGCGTGATGATATTATGGCTCAAAAGAGTTCAAGTAATTAAAGGAGACGGACGTCTGTGAAGAGAGAGAGAAACTGAGATGGTTGCTGGTGGATGGACCCTGCTGTTTTATTCTTCCCTGGATTTTCGCCACTGTGTGTGCTGCCTGTGTTCGGATTGTGACTGCCATCACCCCTTTCTGTGACTGTCGTTGCCCCATTGCTCCTCGTTTTGGACCTGTGAGTATCGAACTGATATGACAATGCACATGCTTTTATTTTATGCTCTTGATTGAGTGAAGTGGCCACTCAGTTTTCAGGCCTCACCGCACCCGAGCATCACTACAGGCCTGCAACCAAGTTTCAAGTTGATCATTTCTGAAGTGGGCCCACATGTTTGTGAGTTAATTTACAGTTGATAGGAATTGTGTTTGTTTTTATTCAGAGACCTGTGAAAGGTAAAGATTTTATTTAACCAGTGAATTAAAGGGTAAATTGAGAAGTCAAAGGAACAGTTTAAACAATTTAAAGAGACCCTATATTTTATTTTGTGCATTTATTTTGTTTTGTAAATATTTTACTTCCTGAGAGGAATTCACAGCCTTTTCATTTATTTCCTATTGTAAATAAACACCTGTGAAGGTTTTGACTTTTAAAATACAGTTGTGGTGGTCTTTAATATTAATTAGAGGAATTTAAACAAAAGATAAGATTCGTTTCAAATATTCTTCTGAGATCATATTCATTTTTTTTTGTGTTTACGAACTCAGGCCCAGGAGATCTGGGTTACATAAATATAAGACTTCATTTGTCCAATTGTTTAATAAGGTTTCATTGAAAACCCGAGATAACAATTAGCACACATCCAGTGCTCACAGACAAAAATCTATGTCCTTATAAAAATCAATTAATTAGCTTAAACTGTACCTGAGTCTTCACCTGGAACCAAAGTTGTGTTCAAGGATCAATTTTAAAGTAAAAGTAAAATTAAAATAAGTTAATCATTGATTAGGCACTCCCATGCCCTTGGTTTATTATTATTTAGGGTCAAAGAATAACTCAGACTAAAGGTCCAATTCATTTAGATAACATATATAATCATATTCAAACCACTACTTCAGGTGATTTTCAGTTGCATAACCTGTGAGTCACCGCTTTTCCCACACTAGTTGGCTGCCTAATCACTCCTGGCCCTTTGCTACATACATCAGAAGGGGGTTATCTGTAATCAGCATGATCTTTCACAAGATCCATGAGTTTAATTAGCACAAAAAAAAATGTTGTTAATAATAATAATAGAAAACAGTTCAACATATCTGAAAACAAAATATACAATTATTTGAAACAATATGAAATTAAGAGCAAAGTATAGTGATAAAAGGCTGTGTAATGTTTTAGAGTTTAATATTTAGAAAGTAACAAAATGTCCTTTCAGTTTGTCTGATACAAATACATTGTGTATACATCAATCTCTTGTTCTGATTCTGTTTGATGAGTGCATTTGATGGCTCATCAGATTTTTTTGGTAAATTGAGTGGATTTATTTTGAGAATACTCGAAGTGCACAGTATGACACTGCACCCCACATTATCACGGACAGCTTTGGAAAAGTACTAGTTTGCAGCAACGTCACTCACATGAGAAGATACTGTAGCTCTGTGCATCAAACAGTGTCAGGTCTAGGATATGATAAGCTTTGATACCATAAAGACTGGAACTGCAAGCCTAGCTACATAGTGTAAATATTTTTTTTTTTTTAAACTCTAACACTGTCTGATTTACACATTACATACTGTGAGCTGGCTGGTAAACGAGCAGCCTGGAGGATTTAGTTTGTGGTAGTAGTTAGAGCTCTAGACTCTATTAAACGAACAGGACTTTTGAGCACACAGGAAGTGTTTGAGAATTTAGTTCAGTTTGTGATAGATAGATAGATAGATAGATAGATAGATAGATAGGGAACCTCCAGCCTTAAAATAAAAAGTCATAAAATTTTTGATCTGTGATAACACACCCTGACAAGCTTGACCAAATCTGAGACAGTCAAAGCCATAGAAAGTCAACTTGGATCCTTGTTCCTGTTTTACCCATTTAGTTTTTTATTTTTCTGCATCATTTGGGCCTCTGTCTGTGAGAGAGAGGAGCCATACAATCACGCCTGTTGTTATTCTTTGGATGTTTACATACTGAGTTCTCGTGCAGCAAAGCGCGCTCTCTGATCTCACCCCGTATCTGGTTTTTATTCCCCCTCACTTTATCTATTTTTTTATTTTTTTATGACCCCCCACTTCCTAAACCCCCCTCCTCCCCCTCCTCTTATCACCCCCCCCCCCCCTCTCTTCTCGTGACCTCACTAGGTAAAAGTTCAAAGTCGTAAAACTGTCACTTTTTGACGAAAGGTGTTAAGTATATCTCTCTGAGGAGACTTACTGTCACAGAGTCATCAGCAAATTTGAAAAGTAATCTGTTGTCATGCCAGCTGCGGCAGTCATCAGTATACACATTACAGAGTGAAAAGATCAGGAGAAGACCCTGTGAATGATGACAATGTCTCTTAGGTGAATTTGTTTACCCTCACTTTCTGTGTTAGTTGTCAGTTGCAGCTTGAGGTATCATGCATGTATCCAAAATTATCTTTTCCAGGCACTATACTGGTACTGTAGTCACTACAAGTTACGCACGTTCCATTTTGCCTGGGGACATTTAAAACAAACCAGTCTACAACACAGTTAACATCACATGAAAATCAACCGCCCTCCTCATCTTTTCATATTTTTTTATTCCTCAATTTTTTAATGTGGATTTAGAATTTGATACTGAGCATAGCCATGAAATTGGCTCCCGAATAGAAATGGTACAAGTTGTCAAACTTATGTTACCTACATAAATCCCCACAGATTTCAAAAACATTCTCAGAACACAGTTTACAAATCACAGTATATTATAAGGTATCACATTTTTAATTACTCACCTTATTGATGGAACCTCAACCATATTTACTGTCCCTGGCTCAGACTCTCTCTCAAGCATCTACAGTAGGTGTTTTCATTCCCAAAACACAGGCTCTCTTGTGGTTCCAAGAGTCTGTAAGAATAGAAGAGGAGGTAGAGCATTCAGCTACCAGGCAGACAACTTCTGTGCATTTACGGTTAAACTTAAAACATTCCTTTTTGATAAAGCCTGGCTGGATCAGGTGAGTCCTGAACCATCCCTTAAGCTGCTATAGGTCTAGACTGCTGGGGAAACTCCCATCATCCACAGAGCACTTCTCTCTGTCTCTCTGCTATACAAATAAACACTCGTGGACATGGAATATCGTGAATCGTCTTCATAAAAGTGACACTAAAAACTCAAAGTACTCTTCAAATAAAGTTTCTCCAAACGTGTTTGTTATTTTATGTAGTTATTAACACGATATTCCATGTCCAAGAGTCCATTTCCCCGGATAAGATGGGTTTTATTCGTTATTTACCACTATAAACACACTCTGACCTCCTCGAGCTTTTATTTTGGTACTTCCTGTTACCGGCATTTGAATTTGCATATTAGTTAAATATTTAGTTTCACCCGAAACATTTAGATTTAACATTTAGATTTAACATTTAGATTTAGATTTAACATTTAGATTTAACATTTAGAATTAGATTCAGATTTAACATTTAGATTTAGATTTAACATTGAGATTTAACATTTAGATTTAGATTTAACATTTAGATTTAGATTTAACATTTAAATTTAACATTTAGATTGCACATTTAGATTTAGATTTAAAGTTAACATTTAGATTTAGATTCAACATTTAAGTGTAACATTTAACATTTGGATTTAAATATTTAAAATATCTCTAAGTTGACAAATATTGTTGTAAATGTGCAAAAGTGACTCTCAAAAATTCACACAAGTTTTTTAAACATGGTTTGAAGCTAAATGTGACAAAATGTTGCTGTTATTTTCAGCGTGAGCTGCTTAACAAACTGCACCCCATAAAAGAAGAGTTGAAGTAGCGTACAAAATGGCCGTGGTAGTAATGATAAACTAATCGCATGAGGGATCGTCTCAGTTGTTAATTTGGAAAAAGGGAAACTGTAATAAAGTTATTGCATTACCTGAAAGGGACCTGTCTGCCCCTGCTGCCTTCTAGCCGTATAACGTTATTAAAAATTTAAAACAAGAAAGATCTTACCTTTGCACCTTTCCTGCCACACAGGGAAAGACAACGCCTCCACGACACACACAAATGAAACTTATCTCTCTCTCACGTGTGTGTGTGTGTGTGTGTGTGTGTGTGTGTGTGTGCGCGCGCGCGCGTCGGGTCAGATCAAGGTGGTCAGCGGGACCTTTCACGTGACTCCTGCATTTAGAGACGCGGTCTTTCCCTGCGTGGAGTTGGAGAGAGCAAGCGACCTTCGGTGACCACGGACAATGATATTCCGGCTGAAATCTTGATACGGACACACAGGGGATGCAGAGGACGCAAAAAACTACGGAGGAAAAGGCGAGTTTTCCCTCCATTGTCATGGGAAACGTGAGATCGCTGGGGAATAAGATGGACGAGCTGACTGCACTGGTCCAAAGTCAGAAGGAGTATCGTGAGTGTAGTTTAATATGCTTTACGGAGACATGGCTGCACCAGGATGTTCCCGACGAAAACACCACCATCAAGGGCTTCCATACTGTGCGCGTGGACAGAGACAGCGTTCAGAGCGGTAAGCGCAAAGGAGGGGGTCTTTGCAGGCGACTGAAAGACCGCGTCTCTAAATGCAGGTGTCACATGAAAGGTCCCGCTGATCACCTTGATCTGACCCGACACACACAGACACGTGAGAGAGAGAGAGATAAGTTTCATTTCTGATGAAAGTGTGTGTCGTGGAGGCGTGGTCTTCCCCTGTGTAGGAGAGGTGTATAGGCTGGTAAGATCTTTTTTGTTTTTTAATTTTTAATAACGTTATATGGATTACATTATAGCGTAAGGAGTTGATATGATGCGGAGCTCCCGTGTGTTGTTTTCCAATTGGTGGAAGTGAAGGGGGTTAACCCCGCAGTAAGCAACATCACCTTCGGCCCTGGATGGAACACACCTCTGGCTACGACCGGTGAGCTGAAGCAGGAACGATTGACAAGAGGAAAGTGACTGAAGGAAAGTGTGAAAGACATTCACAGATTCAGACTTTTCGGATCAATAGCAGACTCGCAAGGGGATTCGCATCAAGTTACATTGTGAAACCTTTCAGGTAATGCAATAACTTTATTAGAGTTTCCCTTTTTCCAAATTAACAACTGAGACGATCCCTCATGTGATTAGTTTATCATTAATACCACGGTCATTTTATACTCCACTTCAACTCTTCTTTACCCATCTTTCACACTTTACTGCAGTAATTTCCTCCTGTCCTCAACCAGAAATATGTCACGCTATAATGTGATCCGTATAATGTTATTAAAAATGCATAAAACACCCCACACTTGAGAACAAACACAGTTAAGATCTGTTGTTATATAGATAGTATGCTTGAATGTTGTTATATAGTATTGTTTGCAGATGCTATGAATGTGTTGTTAATTTTATGACACTCAGCCCACAGTTAAAGGTTGGTAAGTGCATAATATGAAATGGAAAATATGTTCATGAAAGAAAAAAAACATATTATTTCTGTACAGTTTACTGAATATATTGCAATACTACTGCTCAATTAATTATTGTTATTATTATCCCATCACCTATTCAATTCAATTCAATTTTATTTGTATAGCGCCAAATCATAATATACATTATCTCAAGGAACTTTACATAGAAGGTCAAGACCTTCAAATCTTGTTTAATATAAAGAAACCTAACAGTTCCCACAATGAGCAGACTTTGGTGACTGTGAAGAGTAAAAACTCCCTCACTTACAGGGAGAAACCTCTAGCAGAACCAGGCTCAATGTGGACGATCATCTGCCTGGATCATCTGGTATCAGCTCTTACTAGTTAAAATGTAAACAATAACAGTGTAAAGAAGTTATTGATTATCAATGATAGCAGCAACAATTAATATAATAATTAATTAAGTATTGTTGTTAATAATAATAATAATAATAATAGTTGTTCTCCTTCAGTTCTGGAGTCAGAGGTATCTGCAATGAGAGAGAGAAAGAGAGAGAGGGACTATGGGAGAAAAGAGACACGTCAATAACATAGTTTTTGACATTTATTAAAAAAAATAAATGAGTGTGGGGTGGGGGGGGGGGGGGGGGGGCAGAGAGACAGAGAGAAGTGGAGAAGTGCTCTGTGGATGATGGGAGTTTCCCCTGCAGTCTAGACCTATAGCAGCTTAAGGGATGGTTCAGGACTCACCTGATCCAGCAAGGCTTTATCAAAAAGGAATGTTTTAAGTTTAACCGTAAATGCACAGAAGTTGTCTGCCTGGTAGCTGAATGCTCTACCTCCTGTTCTACTCTTACAGACTCTTGGAACCACAAGAGAGCCTGTGTTTTGGGAATGAAAACACCTACTGTAGATGCTTGAGAGAGAGTCTGAGCCAGGGACAGTAAATATGGTTGAGGTTCCATCAATAAGGTGAGTAATAAAAAATGTGATACCTTACAATATACTGTGATGTTAACTTTGTTCTGAGAATGTTTTTGAAATCTGTGGGGATTTATGTAGATAACATTTATTTGACAACTTGTACCATTTCTATTTGGGGGGGCAACTTCACGGCTATGCTCAGTATCAAATTCTAAATCCACATTAAAAAATTGAGGAGAAAAAAATATGAAAAGATGAGGAGGGAGGTTGATTTTCATGTGATTTTTATTGTGTTGTAGACTGGTTTGTTTTAAATGTCCCCCAGGCAAAATGGAACGTGCGTAACTTGTAGTGACTACAGTATCAGTATAGTGCCTGGAAAAGATAATTTTGGATACATGCCTCGAGCTGCAACTGGCAACTGACACAGAAAGTAATGCATGTAAGACACATTGTCATCATCCACAGGGTCTCCTCCTGTGTCCTTTCACCTCCCCTCTATAATGTGTATACTGATGACTGCCGCAGCTGGCATGACAACAGATTACTTTTCAAATTTGCTGATGACTCTGTGACAGTCAGTTTCCTCCATGCAGATGAGAACAACCATGGTCCCATTGTGGATTGGGGGGGGGGATGTTTTAAGTTTAACCGTAAATGCACAGAAGTTGTCTGCCTGGTAGCTGAATGCTCTACCTCCTGTTCTACTCTTACAGACTCTTGGAACCACAAGAGAGCCTGTGTTTTGGGAATGAAAACACCTACTGTAGATGCTTGAGAGAGAGTCTGAGCCAGGGACAGTAAATATGGTTGAGGTTCCAACAATAAGGTGAGTAATAAAAAATGTGATACTGTGGTGGCAATTTCTGTGAAACAAGCACAAAGTCAAACACTTCTGTCTGAAAGTTTAATTCAGCATCTGCAGATGGACTCATCAGTACACATCACCTGAATGACATGCACAAATGAGCAAAGAACATAGGAGAATCTGTGTTCTAAGAACTCTCAGCCCCCTCCCACTAAGCACTCAAAGGTATTTATTACCCTCCTGTAGTTTCACTCAGTGGAGGAGACATCCTGGCCATTTGTTTACATGTTCTGTGGATGACCCCCCCTGTGAGATCCCAGTTGTTTGATCCCAATCAGAGATACCATGAGAAGCCATAAAGATTTGGTTTCTCGAGGCCATACAACTCAAGTCTCTTAAGCCACCATCGTAAACCTTAAGGTTGCCCTTTCAGATAAACAATTTGGTGAACCATTTGGTCAGTCATCCACATACATGTCTGCTAATGCAATTAAACATTCACAAATGTAAAAATTTCCATTACATTTCCCCCCTTTGAGCATTTCATGCTCACTAAACAACTATCATTTTTAGACAAACGCATCATCTTGAAATTGAGAATTTCATTCTAGATGAGGGCCCGGAAATTTAACATATCCAATTGCATTCTTGATTAAAGTACACAAATAGTACACAATCAATACACCAGACCAAGAACACATAAATACAAACAAAAATCTGAATCGATGTCAAATATTCCAATGACACATTTTTCACATTTAAAATACACTATGACCACCAATTCCATGCTTCAGGAATCTGTGTGTCCTTGTTCTTTTCCTCAAACAATAGGCAATTTAAATGAAAAACAATATGCATCAAATTGTCAGATGTATGTATGTATGTATGTGCAGCAATCAGATCAGATTATGTGACCAACACCTCCTTGGCTGGTGAGCATAATGTCCAAAGCCATCCTATTTCGCAGAGCCACATTTCTGAGGCCCTGAATATTGGGAGAAACAAAAATGAAAACCCAACCCCCACTAAGTACAATCCCATCTATTCTGTGTGTTGTTCGCACATTTCCCCACCATGGGAAGAGTCCCTCAAATCCTTTGAAGACACTTTCAATGTGGAACACTCATATCTTCATAATAGTGAGTGCAATCTGTATGGAAGTAAGTGAGGTTAGGTCTCTCATTGATGATCTTTCCTCGCAGTTGTCTTCATGGCTGCATACCATGAATTGACTTCAGGCTTTGTCAGTTCAAACAAGAGTTTCCTTTTTTTTTTTGCCTATGATGCTCAGTTTAGTTTGGTGTTGTTCTTCCTGCCAAGGTTTCACCTGCCATAGCAATGTTGGCAGGACGATGATGACTGTGAGCAAGGACAGGGAACACATCTTTTCCCTTGAACTGCATCCCAGTCGTTTCATCAGGTGTCACTTTTTGTCTGTCGGCGTCATCGTTTATCAGCAGCGTCACCCTAGCCAACCCCCTAATCAATGTGCCGCCTCTTCGTGAGATTGGAGACGTGTGGTCCTAGAGATTTCCACCCCCTCCTTGCTCGCGGACACAAAGCAGTTGAAGGCTGAGGTGCACTCACTGACATCAATGCACGCTGTGTTCTGAAGAATCCACTCCTTGCTCAGGAACCTCCCTGCAATGGCTTGGATACATCCAAGTTGATCTTTCAGCAGCCTTCACTGCCATCTATTTTGCCAGGATTTTGGTAGGGCTTCCTTCACCTATCTGTGGATCTCAAAAAGCATAGGGGACAGGTTGCACAATAAAACATTTCCCTGAGCAGTGCCTTCGCAACTGCTGAAGAGTCCTGTTTAAATGTGGAGAAACACACATGTCAATAAAATCAAGACAGTATTGCTTTCCCTCACTTTGTTCTTCCATAAAATCCCTCAAACAGTTCACTTTATATAATCTGGATTCCTCTTTGTATATTATTATAGTACCAATTATATAACTCTAATGAAAATTTAAAAATAATTTGTGAGTCATTTGTGAGTTTGACAATTCTTTTGTAAACCAATATATCTGTATCTCTTCCTACATTTGGCATCCCCCCTTTGACACTTGGTTCTGACCATGTGTCAACTATGAGGAAACAGATATCTTTCTAAACAGGATTTCCTATTTGTTCCAGACCAAAATGTATAGCCACCAAACAATCCACTTTCCTTCAAACAGTTTTTTTGTTTGTTTTTAACTGAGCTGCCCTTATCTGCAGCTCCTTTAAATCTGTATTTAAATGTTAATGACCCATCAAATACATTAGGTGTTAATGACCTATCAGATTCAGAAACGCCTCGGACAAGCAGACTGTGCTTTGCTGCAGCTTTTGCAGCAGCTTCTGCTCTCACATTCCCCTGTGAAACTGAAAAGTCTTTAAAAAATGCTTCACATTTGCAGAACGCAATTAGTTTGAATAACAACACAGCATCAATCAGAACAGCAACCAATGTATGGTAGGTAATGGGTTTGAGAATTTCCCTTTAGCCAAAAATCTGCCAAATCATATACCACTCCCAATGCATACCTGCTACCAGTGTATATGTTGACACCTGTCACTTACATATTTGCATTTCTCAATCAATGCAACCAATTCTGCAGCTTCTGCAGAATAATGTAATGAGTGATTCAGCCAAATTTGTCATACAAAGTTGTAACGTCAAAACCCACTTGGCTTCTACCAGTTGCTGGATCTTTTAATGCTGAGTCGTCCACAAACAGCTTCATATCTGCATTTATCAGCTGTACTGTATCTGAGTCACTTAGCTTTTGAAAAGTGTTCAGTCTGACAATAATAAATTCCACAGTCCTAATTGCATTTATCACTGCAGAAATCTTTTGTGATTTACCTCTAAACCTCTGATTAAATTATTTTTATTATTGGGATCAGATGTTTTTTCCCTTCCCATAACCCCTTTTGGTCCAAAGTTCCAAAACTTTCAATACCAATTGTTTTTGTTCTCCTTTGCTTAATAGAACATGGAGATCAGAATTTGATACCTTAAACAATTTGTCCAGTGAGTCAATCTAAGCTACTGAGACAACACAGTGATTACTGTTCTAGTATAACCAACCTAACCTATCGTTAATCTTTAATCTAACTTTCTCTATCACATTCTTTAACTACTTACTCTAACCTTCTCTACCATCCTTTGTGTTAGGATAACATCTGTAATTACATCTGGGTGAGTACCTCAGCATCTCACAAGAAAGTGTTACTTACAGAGGTGAGGGAAGCGTTCAGAATCTTCCATTGATATGCATATATCAAATCCTCTAGTTACATCTACGCCTTGTGATGTTAAAATTAGCATATTACTCAATGAACACATGAAATCTCTACCAATAATATCTATCAGCCAGCGTGGTGACAACAAAAATTAATGTTTAAAATTTCCTTAACCTCATTTTTTTTTTTAAAACAATGGTACAGTGTATCTCTCTAGCACTGTCGTACCTGTTGCTTCAATTGTTTTAAAACATCTCTAACATTCATTTTTGGAGACTGATTCTGTTTTCACCTGAATCTACCAAAAATGTGATGTCTTTACCATTTACTTTGATTGTGTGTTTTTGCATATATGCATCAGTTCTAACAGTAATTCATATGGTGTGCGTGTTACAGTGCTCTTACGAATTTGGTGAGTAGGTTGAAACTTTCTCTCTGTCTCCGCGTCTGCACCAGATGAATCCTTCACTGTCCCCAGCTCCACCGCTACTCAATCGCACTATGTGTATTGGTTCTCAGGGCAATCCCTGATCCAATGTCCAATTTTGCCACATTTGAAACAAGCGTCAGTTCTTCCACGTCCCCTTCCTCTCCCTCCATGACCTTTCTTGTGCCCGCAGACTTGGTTTTGATATGCTGCCAGCTGTGCCATTCGCAGTCCCTCTGTCAACTGCGTTGCCTTTTTCTTTTTCTTGCTGTTCAAGAGTTTTTCTGCATAATCAGCATTACCCCATGCTGGATTCACCATTCTCCGCTCCTGTGCAGAGACGGATCTTGCCACTTTCGAATACTGAGTCCCCATCTCAGTCATCAGCAGTCTTTGCTGTTCAGTGCTGGTTCCAGTTGCACTGCATACCGCTCCCCCACTTAACACTTGTGGGAGAGATGAAGTGGTAGGTTCTTTCATATTGGTGAATGTCCATGGTCTGTAGATCAGCTGAGTGTTTCCATCTCCTGCAGCCACCTCCACCATCGGTGCTTGCATTCAAATCATAAATTGCCTCCTTCCCGGTGCGCCGTGGAGTATGTGCTGCCACATATGGAGTGGTGCATGATGGAGGCCTGTCCACCTCCTCTGCTGCAACAAGCTCGAGGTCTGGATGGAGGTTAGGGACGGCTGGAGCTGCCGCCTGCGCCCTCTGCACCGGTAGCAGCTGAGTGTCCTGCTGGTCATCACACTGCACCGCTGCTGGCTGTGGTTGTCCTCTCGGTGGAGCTGAGTCCAGATCAGGGTCTAGTCGGACACACTGAGACTTGGAGATTAGTTCAATCCCTACCTTTTGTAAACTGTCCCTGATATTCACTTCAGTTAACCAAAATTCACACGCTCCAGTACAAATATCCCTACATTTCTTTTTTCCTTCTAATTTGTCCTCACTAACTCGTTCCTCTCTAACTCTTTCCTCTCTAACTCTACGCTTACCATCACTTATTAACATATACTGAACATTAAGAAAAGAAAGCTGAAGTGGATTAGCATTATCCTTATCTTTCTTTCCTTTATCGATGTTTAAACCCATTTCTCTAGTAGGTTGTCTCAGCAGTTTTAACACAACTCTTATTTATCAATTTAAACTCCCAATTTGTTCAACAAAATACAAAATTTGGAAGACCAAAGTTATGCTGATATGGGAAAAGACATTTAGAAATTCCCTAATTTATTTTAATCCGTTCTTTCTTTTTAATTTCCTTTTGTTAAAAATTTGTTTTTAGGATTTAGTCTTTCTTAATACCCTGAAAAAGCCAATTATACCCCTAATATACTTAAGTTTACTTAAGTTTACTTAAATTTACTTACCTTTACTTACCTTTGGCGGTTGAGAACTTCTCTCACTCTCTCTTTTTTTTCTCTCTTATTAAAGCAGATTCATTGCAGTGTCGAGATTATCCTGGCTCAGGTCTCAGTCCTTCAGTCCCAGTCACATCTCCAGTGCAAAACTCTATTTACTATATTATATCATAGTTTGTTAAATCATGAGCTCGACGTCAGAACCCAATATAACAAGTGTATTAAAATCATCAAACACTCCGTATATTTCTATTATTATATCACGTACATATCAATACTCCTTAACTCTGTGACCTCCTCTCAGATCACCAACCTGTTTATTCTAATAACTACGTGATCTCCAAGATCATCAACAGGCTTATTCTATATTAACTCTGTGGTCTCCAAGACCACCCGTGACCTCCAAGATCACCCGAAGCTTCCTTGATTCTACATCCAAACCTTGCCATTCAGACACGTCTGTCACTCACCCTGTGAGAGAATCGTTTCCCTTCTGAATTTGTCTTCCCAGAAAGACAGTGTCTCTGTGCTACTTGGTCCGCCGGATCACAGCAGTGAGAGCACTCTTTGGTTCTCAGGCATCAGGCCCTCACGTCTCTACCCTCTTTTGTCAGGGAGGTTGAGGTCAGAGTCCCAGACTCCCTGCGCAGTTTTACCTTTCAGCCTTGAGATCCAGAGTGTCCTCTCACACGAGTGATCCTGCCAACAACGCCAAATGTGGTGGCAATTTCTGTGAAACAAGCACAAAGTCAAACACTTCTTTCTGAAAGTTTAATTCAGCATCTGCAGATGGACTCATCAGTACACATCACCTGAATGACATGCACAAATGAGCAAAGAACATAGGAGAATCTGTGTTCTTATAACTCTCAGCCCCCTCCCACTAAGCATGCAAAGGTATTTATTACCCTCCTGTAGTTTCACTCAGTGGAGGAGACATCCTGGCCATTTGTTTACATGTTCTGTGGATGACCCCCCCTGTGAGATCCCAGTTGTTTGATCCCAATCAGAGATACAATCATGAGAAGCCATAAAGATTTGGTTTCTCGAGGCCATACAACTCAAGTCTCTTAAGCCACCATCGTAAACCTTAAGGTTGCCCTTTCAGATAAACAATTTGGTGAACCATTTGGTCAGTCATCCACATACATGTCTGCTAATGCAATTAAACATTCACAAATGTAAAAATTTCCATTACATTTCCCCCCTTTGAGCATTTCATGCTCACTAAACAACTATCATTTTTAGACAAACGCATCATCTTGAAATTGAGAATTTCATTCTAGATGAGGGCCCGGAAATTTAACATATCCAATTGCATTCTTGATTAAAGTACACAAATAGTACACAATCAATACACCAGACCAACAACACTTAAATACAAACAAAAATCTGAATCGATGTCAAATATTCCAATGACACATTTTTCACATTTAAAATACACTATGACCACCAATTCCATGCTTCAGGAATCTGTGTGTCCTTGTTCTTTTCCTCAAACAATAGGCAATTTAAATGAAAAACAATATGCATCAAATTGTCAGATGTATGTATGTATGTATGTGCAGCAATCAGATCAGATTATGTGACCAACACCTCCTTGGCTGGTGAGCATAATGTCCAAAGCCATCCTATTTCGCAGAGCCACATTTCTGAGGCCCTGAATATTGGGAGAAACAAAAATGAAAACCCAACCCCCACTAAGTACAATCCCATCTATTCTGTGTGTTGTTCGCACATTTCCCCACCATGGGAAGAGTCCCTCAAATCCTTTGAAGACACTTTCAATGTGGAACACTCATATCTTCATAATAGTGAGTGCAATCTGTATGGAAGTAAGTGAGGTTAGGTCTCTCATTGATGATCTTTCCTCGCAGTTGTCTTCATGGCTGCATACCATGAATTGACTTCAGGCTTTGTCAGTTCAAACAAGAGTTTCCTTTTTTTTTTTGCCTATGATGCTCAGTTTAGTTTGGTGTTGTTCTTCCTGCCAAGGTTTCACCTGCCATAGCAATGTTGGCAGGACGATGATGACTGTGAGCAAGGACAGGGAACACATCTTTTCCCTTGAACTGCATCCCAGTCGTCCCATCAGGTGTCACTTTTTGTCTGTCGGCGTCATCGTTTATCAGCAGCGTCACCCTAGCCAACCCCCTAATCAATGTGCCGCCTCTTCGTGAGATTGGAGACGTGTGGTCCTAGAGATTTCCACCCCCTCCTTGCTCGCGGACACAAAGCAGTTGAAGGCTGAGGTGCACTCACTGACATCAATGCACGCTGTGTTCTGAAGAATCCACTCCTTGCTCAGGAACCTCCCTGCAATGGCTTGCATACATCCAAGTTGATCTTTCAGCAGCCTTCACTGCCATCTATGGATTTTGGTAGGGCTTCCTTCACCTATCTGTGGATCTCAAAAAGCATAGGGGACAGGTTGCACAATAAAACATTTCCCTGAGCAGTGCCTTCGCAACTGCTGAAGAGTCCTGTTTAAATGTGGAGAAACACACATGTCAATAAAATCAAGACAGTATTGCTTTCCCTCACTTTGTTCTTCCATAAAATCCCTCAAACAGTTCACTTTATATAATCTGGATTCCTCTTTGTATATTATTATAGTACCAATTATATAACTCTAATGAAAATTTAAAAATAATTTGTGAGTCATTTGTGAGTTTGACAATTCTTTTGTAAACCAATATATCTGTATCTCTTCCTACATTTGGCATCCCCCCTTTGACACTTGGTTCTGACCATGTGTCAACTATGAGGAAACAGATATCTTTCTAAACAGGATTTCCTATTTGTTCCAGACCAAAATGTATAGCCACCAAACAATCCACTTTCCTTCAAACAGTTTTTTTGTTTGTTTTTAACTGAGCTGCCCTTATCTGCAGCTCCTTTAAATCTGTATTTAAATGTTAATGACCCATCAAATATATTAGGTGTTAATGACCTATCAGATTCAGAAACGCCTCGGACAAGCAGACTGTGCTTTGCTGCAGCTTTTGCAGCAGCTTCTGCTCTCACATTCCCCTGTGAAACTGAAAAGTCTTTAAAAAATGCTTCACATTTGCAGAACGCAATTAGTTTGAATAACAACACAGCATCAATCAGAACAGCAACCAATGTATGGTAGGTAATGGGTTTGAGAATTTCCCTTTAGCCAAAAATCTGCCAAATCATATACCACTCCCAATGCATACCTGCTACCAGTGTATATGTTGACACCTGTCACTTACATATTTGCATTTCTCAATCAATGCAACCAATTCTGCAGCTTCTGCAGAATAATGTAATGAGTGATTCAGCCAAATTTGTCATACAAAGTTGTAACGTCAAAACCCACTTGGCTTCTACCAGTTGCTGGATCTTTTAATGCTGAGTCGTCCACAAACAGCTTCATATCTGCATTTATCAGCTGTACTGTATCTGAGTCACTTAGCTTTTGAAAAGTGTTCAGTCTGACAATAATAAATTCCACAGTCCTAATTGCATTTATCACTGCAGAAATCTTTTGTGATTTACCTCTAAACCTCTGATTAAATTATTTTTATTATTGGGATCAGATGTTTTTTCCCTTCCCATAACCCCTTTTGGTCCAAAGTTCCAAAACTTTCAATACCAATTGTTTTTGTTCTCCTTTGCTTAATAGAACATGGAGATCAGAATTTGATACCTTAAACAATTTGTCCAGTGAGTCAATCTAAGCTACTGAGACAACACAGTGATTACTGTTCTAGTATAACCAACCTAACCTATCGTTAATCTTTAATCTAACTTTCTCTATCACATTCTTTAACTACTTACTCTAACCTTCTCTACCATCCTTTGTGTTAGGATAACATCTGTAATTACATCTGGGTGAGTACCTCAGCATCTCACAAGAAAGTGTTACTTACAGAGGTGAGGGAAGCGTTCAGAATCTTCCATTGATATGCATATATCAAATCCTCTAGTTACATCTACGCCTTGTGATGTTAAAATTAGCATATTACTCAATGAACACATGAAATCTCTACCAATAATATCTATCAGCCAGCGTGGTGACAACAAAAATTAATGTTTAAAATTTCCTTAACCTCATTTTTTTTTTTTAAAACAATGGTACAGTGTATCTCTCTAGCACTGTCGTACCTGTTGCTTCAATTGTTTTAAAACATCTCTAACATTCATTTTTGGAGACTGATTCTGTTTTCACCTGAATCTACCAAAAATGTGATGTCTTTACCATTTACTTTGATTGTGTGTTTTTGCATATATGCATCAGTTCTAACAGTAATTCATATGGTGTGCGTGTTACAGTGCTCTTACGAATTTGGTGAGTAGGTTGAAACTTTCTCTCTGTCTCCGCGTCTGCACCAGATGAATCCTTCACTGTCCCCAGCTCCACCGCTACTCAATCGCACTATGTGTATTGGTTCTCAGGGCAATCCCTGATCCAATGTCCAATTTTGCCACATTTGAAACAAGCGTCAGTTCTTCCACGTCCCCTTCCTCTCCCTCCATGACCTTTCTTGTGCCCGCAGACTTGGTTTTGATATGCTGCCAGCTGTGCCATTCGCAGTCCCTCTGTCAACTGCGTTGCCTTTTTCTTTTTCTTGCTGTTCAAGAGTTTTTCTGCATAATCAGCATTACCCCATGCTGGATTCACCATTCTCCGCTCCTGTGCAGAGACGGATCTTGCCACTTTCGAATACTGAGTCCCCATCTCAGTCATCAGCAGTCTTTGCTGTTCAGTGCTGGTTCCAGTTGCACTGCATACCGCTCCCCCACTTAACACTTGTGGGAGAGATGAAGTGGTAGGTTCTTTCATATTGGTGAATGTCCATGGTCTGTAGATCAGCTGAGTGTTTCCATCTCCTGCAGCCACCTCCACCATCGGTGCTTGCGGGGTTGCATTCAAATCATAAATTGCCTCCTTCCCGGTGCGCCGTGGAGTATGTGCTGCCACATATGGAGTGGTGCATGATGGAGGCCTGTCCACCTCCTCTGCTGCAACAAGCTCGAGGTCTGGATGGAGGTTAGGGACGGCTGGAGCTGCCGCCTGCGCCCTCTGCACCGGTAGCAGCTGAGTGTCCTGCTGGTCATCACACTGCACCGCTGCTGGCTGTGGTTGTCCTCTCGGTGGAGCTGAGTCCAGATCAGGGTCTAGTCGGACACACTGAGACTTGGAGATTAGTTCAATCCCTACCTTTTGTAAACTGTCCCTGATATTCACTTCAGTTAACCAAAATTCACACGCTCCAGTACAAATATCCCTACATTTCTTTTTTCCTTCTAATTTGTCCTCACTAACTCGTTCCTCTCTAACTCTTTCCTCTCTAACTCTACGCTTACCATCACTTATTAACATATACTGAACATTAAGAAAAGAAAGCTGAAGTGGATTAGCATTATCCTTATCTTTCTTTCCTTTATCGATGTTTAAACCCATTTCTCTAGTAGGTTGTCTCAGCAGTTTTAACACAACTCTTATTTATCAATTTAAACTCCCAATTTGTTCAACAAAATACAAAATTTGGAAGACCAAAGTTATGCTGATATGGGAAAAGACATTTAGAAATTCCCTAATTTATTTTAATCCGTTCTTTCTTTTTAATTTCCTTTTGTTAAAAATTTGTTTTTAGGATTTAGTCTTTCTTAATACCCTGAAAAAGCCAATTATACCCCTAATATACTTAAGTTTACTTAAGTTTACTTAAATTTACTTACCTTTACTTACCTTTGGCGGTTGAGAACTTCTCTCACTCTCTCTTTTTTTTCTCTCTTATTAAAGCAGATTCATTGCAGTGTCGAGATTATCCTGGCTCAGGTCTCAGTCCTTCAGTCCCAGTCACATCTCCAGTGCAAAACTCTATTTACTATATTATATCATAGTTTGTTAAATCATGAGCTCGACGTCAGAACCCAATATAACAAGTGTATTAAAATCATCAAACACTCCGTATATTTCTATTATTATATCACGTACATATCAATACTCCTTAACTCTGTGACCTCCTCTCAGATCACCAACCTGTTTATTCTAATAACTACGTGATCTCCAAGATCATCAACAGGCTTATTCTATATTAACTCTGTGGTCTCCAAGACCACCCGTGACCTCCAAGATCACCCGAAGCTTCCTTGATTCTACATCCAAACCTTGCCATTCAGACACGTCTGTCACTCACCCTGTGAGAGAATCGTTTCCCTTCTGAATTTGTCTTCCCAGAAAGACAGTGTCTCTGTGCTACTTGGTCCGCCGGATCACAGCAGTGAGAGCACTCTTTGGTTCTCAGGCATCAGGCCCTCACGTCTCTACCCTCTTTTGTCAGGGAGGTTGAGGTCAGAGTCCCAGACTCCCTGCGCAGTTTTACCTTTCAGCCTTGAGATCCAGAGTGTCCTCTCACACGAGTGATCCTGCCAACAACGCCAAATGTGGTGGCAATTTCTGTGAAACAAGCACAAAGTCAAACACTTCTTTCTGAAAGTTTAATTCAGCATCTGCAGATGGACTCATCAGTACACATCACCTGAATGACATGCACAAATGAGCAAAGAACATAGGAGAATCTGTGTTCTTATAACTCTCAGCCCCCTCCCACTAAGCATGCAAAGGTATTTATTACCCTCCTGTAGTTTCACTCAGTGGAGGAGACATCCTGGCCATTTGTTTACATGTTCTGTGGATGACCCCCCCTGTGAGATCCCAGTTGTTTGATCCCAATCAGAGATACAATCATGAGAAGCCATAAAGATTTGGTTTCTCGAGGCCATACAACTCAAGTCTCTTAAGCCACCATCGTAAACCTTAAGGTTGCCCTTTCAGATAAACAATTTGGTGAACCATTTGGTCAGTCATCCACATACATGTCTGCTAATGCAATTAAACATTCACAAATGTAAAAATTTCCATTACATTTCCCCCCTTTGAGCATTTCATGCTCATTAAACAACTATCATTTTTAGACAAACGCATCATCTTGAAATTGAGAATTTCATTCTAGATGAGGGCCCGGAAATTTAAGATATCCAATTGCATTCTTGATTAAAGTACACAAATAGTACACAATCAATACACCAGACCAACAACACTTAAATACAAACAAAAATCTGAATCGATGTCAAATATTCCAATGACACATTTTTCACATTTAAAATACACTATGACCACCAATTCCATGCTTCAGGAATCTGTGTGTCCTTGTTCTTTTCCTCAAACAATAGGCAATTTAAATGAAAAACAATATGCATCAAATTGTCAGATGTATGTATGTATGTATGTGCAGCAATCAGATCAGATTATGTGACCAACACCTCCTTGGCTGGTGAGCATAATGTCCAAAGCCATCCTATTTCGCAGAGCCACATTTCTGAGGCCCTGAATATTGGGAGAAACAAAAATGAAAACCCAACCCCCACTAAGTACAATCCCATCTATTCTGTGTGTTGTTCGCACATTTCCCCACCATGGGAAGAGTCCCTCAAATCCTTTGAAGACACTTTCAATGTGGAACACTCATATCTTCATAATAGTGAGTGCAATCTGTATGGAAGTAAGTGAGGTTAGGTCTCTCATTGATGATCTTTCCTCGCAGTTGTCTTCATGGCTGCATACCATGAATTGACTTCAGGCTTTGTCAGTTCAAACAAGAGTTTCCTTTTTTTTTTTGCCTATGATGCTCAGTTTAGTTTGGTGTTGTTCTTCCTGCCAAG
This sequence comes from Paralichthys olivaceus, assembly GCF_024713975.1. Lineage (NCBI taxonomy): Eukaryota > Metazoa > Chordata > Actinopteri > Pleuronectiformes > Paralichthyidae > Paralichthys > Paralichthys olivaceus. The sequence goes on from NC_091109.1 coordinate 16,548,896, forward strand.
GTTTCACCTGCCATAGCAATGTTGGCAGGACGATGATGACTGTGAGCAAGGACAGGGAACACATCTTTTCCCTTGAACTGCATCCCAGTCGTCCCATCAGGTGTCACTTTTTGTCTGTCGGCGTCATCGTTTATCAGCAGCGTCACCCTAGCCAACCCCCTAATCAATGTGCCGCCTCTTCGTGAGATTGGAGACGTGTGGTCCTAGAGATTTCCACCCCCTCCTTGCTCGCGGACACAAAGCAGTTGAAGGCTGAGGTGCACTCACTGACATCAATGCACGCTGTGTTCTGAAGAATCCACTCCTTGCTCAGGAACCTCCCTGCAATGGCTTGCATACATCCAAGTTGATCTTTCAGCAGCCTTCACTGCCATCTATGGATTTTGGTAGGGCTTCCTTCACCTATCTGTGGATCTCAAAAAGCATAGGGGACAGGTTGCACAATAAAACATTTCCCTGAGCAGTGCCTTCGCAACTGCTGAAGAGTCCTGTTTAAATGTGGAGAAACACACATGTCAATAAAATCAAGACAGTATTGCTTTCCCTCACTTTGTTCTTCCATAAAATCCCTCAAACAGTTCACTTTATATAATCTGGATTCCTCTTTGTATATTATTATAGTACCAATTATATAACTCTAATGAAAATTTAAAAATAATTTGTGAGTCATTTGTGAGTTTGACAATTCTTTTGTAAACCAATATATCTGTATCTCTTCCTACATTTGGCATCCCCCCTTTGACACTTGGTTCTGACCATGTGTCAACTATGAGGAAACAGATATCTTTCTAAACAGGATTTCCTATTTGTTCCAGACCAAAATGTATAGCCACCAAACAATCCACTTTCCTTCAAACAGTTTTTTTGTTTGTTTTTAACTGAGCTGCCCTTATCTGCAGCTCCTTTAAATCTGTATTTAAATGTTAATGACCCATCAAATACATTAGGTGTTAATGACCTATCAGATTCAGAAACGCCTCGGACAAGCAGACTGTGCTTTGCTGCAGCTTTTGCAGCAGCTTCTGCTCTCACATTCCCCTGTGAAACTGAAAAGTCTTTAAAAAATGCTTCACATTTGCAGAACGCAATTAGTTTGAATAACAACACAGCATCAATCAGAACAGCAACCAATGTATGGTAGGTAATGGGTTTGAGAATTTCCCTTTAGCCAAAAATCTGCCAAATCATATACCACTCCCAATGCATACCTGCTACCAGTGTATATGTTGACACCTGTCACTTACATATTTGCATTTCTCAATCAATGCAACCAATTCTGCAGCTTCTGCAGAATAATGTAATGAGTGATTCAGCCAAATTTGTCATACAAAGTTGTAACGTCAAAACCCACTTGGCTTCTACCAGTTGCTGGATCTTTTAATGCTGAGTCGTCCACAAACAGCTTCATATCTGCATTTATCAGCTGTACTGTATCTGAGTCACTTAGCTTTTGAAAAGTGTTCAGTCTGACAATAATAAATTCCACAGTCCTAATTGCATTTATCACTGCAGAAATCTTTTGTGATTTACCTCTAAACCTCTGATTAAATTATTTTTATTATTGGGATCAGATGTTTTTTCCCTTCCCATAACCCCTTTTGGTCCAAAGTTCCAAAACTTTCAATACCAATTGTTTTTGTTCTCCTTTGCTTAATAGAACATGGAGATCAGAATTTGATACCTTAAACAATTTGTCCAGTGAGTCAATCTAAGCTACTGAGACAACACAGTGATTACTGTTCTAGTATAACCAACCTAACCTATCGTTAATCTTTAATCTAACTTTCTCTATCACATTCTTTAACTACTTACTCTAACCTTCTCTACCATCCTTTGTGTTAGGATAACATCTGTAATTACATCTGGGTGAGTACCTCAGCATCTCACAAGAAAGTGTTACTTACAGAGGTGAGGGAAGCGTTCAGAATCTTCCATTGATATGCATATATCAAATCCTCTAGTTACATCTACGCCTTGTGATGTTAAAATTAGCATATTACTCAATGAACACATGAAATCTCTACCAATAATATCTATCAGCCAGCGTGGTGACAACAAAAATTAATGTTTAAAATTTCCTTAACCTCATTTTTTTTTTTTAAAACAATGGTACAGTGTATCTCTCTAGCACTGTCGTACCTGTTGCTTCAATTGTTTTAAAACATCTCTAACATTCATTTTTGGAGACTGATTCTGTTTTCACCTGAATCTACCAAAAATGTGATGTCTTTACCATTTACTTTGATTGTGTGTTTTTGCATATATGCATCAGTTCTAACAGTAATTCATATGGTGTGCGTGTTACAGTGCTCTTACGAATTTGGTGAGTAGGTTGAAACTTTCTCTCTGTCTCCGCGTCTGCACCAGATGAATCCTTCACTGTCCCCAGCTCCACCGCTACTCAATCGCACTATGTGTATTGGTTCTCAGGGCAATCCCTGATCCAATGTCCAATTTTGCCACATTTGAAACAAGCGTCAGTTCTTCCACGTCCCCTTCCTCTCCCTCCATGACCTTTCTTGTGCCCGCAGACTTGGTTTTGATATGCTGCCAGCTGTGCCATTCGCAGTCCCTCTGTCAACTGCGTTGCCTTTTTCTTTTTCTTGCTGTTCAAGAGTTTTTCTGCATAATCAGCATTACCCCATGCTGGATTCACCATTCTCCGCTCCTGTGCAGAGACGGATCTTGCCACTTTCGAATACTGAGTCCCCATCTCAGTCATCAGCAGTCTTTGCTGTTCAGTGCTGGTTCCAGTTGCACTGCATACCGCTCCCCCACTTAACACTTGTGGGAGAGATGAAGTGGTAGGTTCTTTCATATTGGTGAATGTCCATGGTCTGTAGATCAGCTGAGTGTTTCCATCTCCTGCAGCCACCTCCACCATCGGTGCTTGCATTCAAATCATAAATTGCCTCCTTCCCGGTGCGCCGTGGAGTATGTGCTGCCACATATGGAGTGGTGCATGATGGAGGCCTGTCCACCTCCTCTGCTGCAACAAGCTCGAGGTCTGGATGGAGGTTAGGGACGGCTGGAGCTGCCGCCTGCGCCCTCTGCACCGGTAGCAGCTGAGTGTCCTGCTGGTCATCACACTGCACCGCTGCTGGCTGTGGTTGTCCTCTCGGTGGAGCTGAGTCCAGATCAGGGTCTAGTCGGACACACTGAGACTTGGAGATTAGTTCAATCCCTACCTTTTGTAAACTGTCCCTGATATTCACTTCAGTTAACCAAAATTCACACGCTCCAGTACAAATATCCCTACATTTCTTTTTTCCTTCTAATTTGTCCTCACTAACTCGTTCCTCTCTAACTCTTTCCTCTCTAACTCTACGCTTACCATCACTTATTAACATATACTGAACATTAAGAAAAGAAAGCTGAAGTGGATTAGCATTATCCTTATCTTTCTTTCCTTTATCGATGTTTAAACCCATTTCTCTAGTAGGTTGTCTCAGCAGTTTTAACACAACTCTTATTTATCAATTTAAACTCCCAATTTGTTCAACAAAATACAAAATTTGGAAGACCAAAGTTATGCTGATATGGGAAAAGACATTTAGAAATTCCCTAATTTATTTTAATCCGTTCTTTCTTTTTAATTTCCTTTTGTTAAAAATTTGTTTTTAGGATTTAGTCTTTCTTAATACCCTGAAAAAGCCAATTATACCCCTAATATACTTAAGTTTACTTAAATTTACTTACCTTTACTTACCTTTGGCGGTTGAGAACTTCTCTCACTCTCTCTTTTTTTTCTCTCTTATTAAAGCAGATTCATTGCAGTGTCGAGATTATCCTGGCTCAGGTCTCAGTCCTTCAGTCCCAGTCACATCTCCAGTGCAAAACTCTATTTACTATGTTATATCATAGTTTGTTAAATCATGAGCTCGACGTCAGAACCCAATATAACAAGTGTATTAAAATCATCAAACACTCCGTATATTTCTATTATTATATCACGTACATATCAATACTCCTTAACTCTGTGACCTCCTCTCAGATCACCAACCTGTTTATTCTAATAACTACGTGATCTCCAAGATCATCAACAGGCTTATTCTATATTAACTCTGTGGTCTCCAAGACCACCCGTGACCTCCAAGATCACCCGAAGCTTCCTTGATTCTACATCCAAACCTTGCCATTCAGACACGTCTGTCACTCACCCTGTGAGAGAATCGTTTCCCTTCTGAATTTGTCTTCCCAGAAAGACAGTGTCTCTGTGCTACTTGGTCCGCCGGATCACAGCAGTGAGAGCACTCTTTGGTTCTCAGGCATCAGGCCCTCACGTCTCTACCCTCTTTTGTCAGGGAGGTTGAGGTCAGAGTCCCAGACTCCCTGCGCAGTTTTACCTTTCAGCCTTGAGATCCAGAGTGTCCTCTCACACGAGTGATCCTGCCAACAACGCCAAATGTGGTGGCAATTTCTGTGAAACAAGCACAAAGTCAAACACTTCTTTCTGAAAGTTTAATTCAGCATCTGCAGATGGACTCATCAGTACACATCACCTGAATGACATGCACAAATGAGCAAAGAACATAGGAGAATCTGTGTTCTTATAACTCTCAGCCCCCTCCCACTAAGCATGCAAAGGTATTTATTACCCTCCTGTAGTTTCACTCAGTGGAGGAGACATCCTGGCCATTTGTTTACATGTTCTGTGGATGACCCCCCCTGTGAGATCCCAGTTGTTTGATCCCAATCAGAGATACAATCATGAGAAGCCATAAAGATTTGGTTTCTCGAGGCCATACAACTCAAGTCTCTTAAGCCACCATCGTAAACCTTAAGGTTGCCCTTTCAGATAAACAATTTGGTGAACCATTTGGTCAGTCATCCACATACATGTCTGCTAATGCAATTAAACATTCACAAATGTAAAAATTTCCATTACATTTCCCCCCTTTGAGCATTTCATGCTCACTAAACAACTATCATTTTTAGACAAACGCATCATCTTGAAATTGAGAATTTCATTCTAGATGAGGGCCCGGAAATTTAAGATATCCAATTGCATTCTTGATTAAAGTACACAAATAGTACACAATCAATACACCAGACCAACAACACTTAAATACAAACAAAAATCTGAATCGATGTCAAATATTCCAATGACACATTTTTCACATTTAAAATACACTATGACCACCAATTCCATGCTTCAGGAATCTGTGTGTCCTTGTTCTTTTCCTCAAACAATAGGCAATTTAAATGAAAAACAATATGCATCAAATTGTCAGATGTATGTATGTATGTATGTGCAGCAATCAGATCAGATTATGTGACCAACACCTCCTTGGCTGGTGAGCATAATGTCCAAAGCCATCCTATTTCGCAGAGCCACATTTCTGAGGCCCTGAATATTGGGAGAAACAAAAATGAAAACCCAACCCCCACTAAGTACAATCCCATCTATTCTGTGTGTTGTTCGCACATTTCCCCACCATGGGAAGAGTCCCTCAAATCCTTTGAAGACACTTTCAATGTGGAACACTCATATCTTCATAATAGTGAGTGCAATCTGTATGGAAGTAAGTGAGGTTAGGTCTCTCATTGATGATCTTTCCTCGCAGTTGTCTTCATGGCTGCATACCATGAATTGACTTCAGGCTTTGTCAGTTCAAACAAGAGTTTCCTTTTTTTTTTTGCCTATGATGCTCAGTTTAGTTTGGTGTTGTTCTTCCTGCCAAGGTTTCACCTGCCATAGCAATGTTGGCAGGACGATGATGACTGTGAGCAAGGACAGGGAACACATCTTTTCCCTTGAACTGCATCCCAGTCGTCCCATCAGGTGTCACTTTTTGTCTGTCGGCGTCATCGTTTATCAGCGTTTATCACCCTAGCCAACCCCCTAATCAATGTGTCGCCTCTTCGTGAGATTGGAGACGTGTGGTCCTAGAGATTTCCACCCCCTCCTTGCTCGCGGACACAAAGCAGTTGAAGGCTGAGGTGCACTCACTGACATCAATGCACGCTGTGTTCTGAAGAATCCACTCCTTGCTCAGGAACCTCCCTGCAATGGCTTGCATACATCCAAGTTGATCTTTCAGCAGCCTTCACTGCCATCTATGGATTTTGGTAGGGCTTCCTTCACCTATCTGTGGATCTCAAAAAGCATAGGGGACAGGTTGCACAATAAAACATTTCCCTGAGCAGTGCCTTCGCAACTGCTGAAGAGTCCTGTTTAAATGTGGAGAAACACACATGTCAATAAAATCAAGACAGTATTGCTTTCCCTCACTTTGTTCTTCCATAAAATCCCTCAAACAGTTCACTTTATATAATCTGGATTCCTCTTTGTATATTATTATAGTACCAATTATATAACTCTAATGAAAATTTAAAAATAATTTGTGAGTCATTTGTGAGTTTGACAATTCTTTTGTAAACCAATATATCTGTATCTCTTCCTACATTTGGCATCCCCCCTTTGACACTTGGTTCTGACCATGTGTCAACTATGAGGAAACAGATATCTTTCTAAACAGGATTTCCTATTTGTTCCAGACCAAAATGTATAGCCACCAAACAATCCACTTTCCTTCAAACAGTTTTTTTGTTTGTTTTTAACTGAGCTGCCCTTATCTGCAGCTCCTTTAAATCTGTATTTAAATGTTAATGACCCATCAAATACATTAGGTGTTAATGACCTATCAGATTCAGAAACGCCTCGGACAAGCAGACTGTGCTTTGCTGCAGCTTTTGCAGCAGCTTCTGCTCTCACATTCCCCTGTGAAACTGAAAAGTCTTTAAAAAATGCTTCACATTTGCAGAACGCAATTAGTTTGAATAACAACACAGCATCAATCAGAACAGCAACCAATGTATGGTAGGTAATGGGTTTGAGAATTTCCCTTTAGCCAAAAATCTGCCAAATCATATACCACTCCCAATGCATACCTGCTAACAGTGTATATGTTGACACCTGTCACTTACATATTTGCATTTCTCAATCAATGCAACCAATTCTGCAGCTTCTGCAGAATAATGTAATGAGTGATTCAGCCAAATTTGTCATACAAAGTTGTAACGTCAAAACCCACTTGGCTTCTACCAGTTGCTGGATCTTTTAATGCTGAGTCGTCCACAAACAGCTTCATATCTGCATTTATCAGCTGTACTGTATCTGAGTCACTTAGCTTTTGAAAAGTGTTCAGTCTGACAATAATAAATTCCACAGTCCTAATTGCATTTATCACTGCAGAAATCTTTTGTGATTTACCTCTAAACCTCTGATTAAATTATTTTTATTATTGGGATCAGATGTTTTTTCCCTTCCCATAACCCCTTTTGGTCCAAAGTTCCAAAACTTTCAATACCAATTGTTTTTGTTCTCCTTTGCTTAATAGAACATGGAGATCAGAATTTGATACCTTAAACAATTTGTCCAGTGAGTCAATCTAAGCTACTGAGACAACACAGTGATTACTGTTCTAGTATAACCAACCTAACCTATCGTTAATCTTTAATCTAACTTTCTCTATCACATTCTTTAACTACTTACTCTAACCTTCTCTACCATCCTTTGTGTTAGGATAACATCTGTAATTACATCTGGGTGAGTACCTCAGCATCTCACAAGAAAGTGTTACTTACAGAGGTGAGGGAAGCGTTCAGAATCTTCCATTGATATGCATATATCAAATCCTCTAGTTACATCTACGCCTTGTGATGTTAAAATTAGCATATTACTCAATGAACACATGAAATCTCTACCAATAATATCTATCAGCCAGCGTGGTGACAACAAAAATTAATGTTTAAAATTTCCTTAACCTCATTTTTTTTTTTAAAACAATGGTACAGTGTATCTCTCTAGCACTGTCGTACCTGTTGCTTCAATTGTTTTAAAACATCTCTAACATTCATTTTTGGAGACTGATTCTGTTTTCACCTGAATCTACCAAAAATGTGATGTCTTTACCATTTACTTTGATTGTGTGTTTTTGCATATATGCATCAGTTCTAACAGTAATTCATATGGTGTGCGTGTTACAGTGCTCTTACGAATTTGGTGAGTAGGTTGAAACTTTCTCTCTGTCTCCGCGTCTGCACCAGATGAATCCTTCACTGTCCCCAGCTCCACCGCTACTCAATCGCACTATGTGTATTGGTTCTCAGGGCAATCCCTGATCCAATGTCCAATTTTGCCACATTTGAAACAAGCGTCAGTTCTTCCACGTCCCCTTCCTCTCCCTCCATGACCTTTCTTGTGCCCGCAGACTTGGTTTTGATATGCTGCCAGCTGTGCCATTCGCAGTCCCTCTGTCAACTGCGTTGCCTTTTTCTTTTTCTTGCTGTTCAAGAGTTTTTCTGCATAATCAGCATTACCCCATGCTGGATTCACCATTCTCCGCTCCTGTGCAGAGACGGATCTTGCCACTTTCGAATACTGAGTCCCCATCTCAGTCATCAGCAGTCTTTGCTGTTCAGTGCTGGTTCCAGTTGCACTGCATACCGCTCCCCCACTTAACACTTGTGGGAGAGATGAAGTGGTAGGTTCTTTCATATTGGTGAATGTCCATGGTCTGTAGATCAGCTGAGTGTTTCCATCTCCTGCAGCCACCTCCACCATCGGTGCTTGCGGGGTTGCATTCAAATCATAAATTGCCTCCTTCCCGGTGCGCCGTGGAGTATGTGCTGCCACATATGGAGTGGTGCATGATGGAGGCCTGTCCACCTCCTCTGCTGCAACAAGCTCGAGGTCTGGATGGAGGTTAGGGACGGCTGGAGCTGCCGCCTGCGCCCTCTGCACCGGTAGCAGCTGAGTGTCCTGCTGGTCATCACACTGCACCGCTGCTGGCTGTGGTTGTCCTCTCGGTGGAGCTGAGTCCAGATCAGGGTCTAGTCGGACACACTGAGACTTGGAGATTAGTTCAATCCCTACCTTTTGTAAACTGTCCCTGATATTCACTTCAGTTAACCAAAATTCACACGCTCCAGTACAAATATCCCTACATTTCTTTTTTCCTTCTAATTTGTCCTCACTAACTCGTTCCTCTCTAACTCTTTCCTCTCTAACTCTACGCTTACCATCACTTATTAACATATACTGAACATTAAGAAAAGAAAGCTGAAGTGGATTAGCATTATCCTTATCTTTCTTTCCTTTATCGATGTTTAAACCCATTTCTCTAGTAGGTTGTCTCAGCAGTTTTAACACAACTCTTATTTATCAATTTAAACTCCCAATTTGTTCAACAAAATACAAAATTTGGAAGACCAAAGTTATGCTGATATGGGAAAAGACATTTAGAAATTCCCTAATTTATTTTAATCCGTTCTTTCTTTTTAATTTCCTTTTGTTAAAAATTTGTTTTTAGGATTTAGTCTTTCTTAATACCCTGAAAAAGCCAATTATACCCCTAATATACTTAAGTTTACTTAAGTTTACTTAAATTTACTTACCTTTACTTACCTTTGGCGGTTGAGAACTTCTCTCACTCTCTCTTTTTTTTCTCTCTTATTAAAGCAGATTCATTGCAGTGTCGAGATTATCCTGGCTCAGGTCTCAGTCCTTCAGTCCCAGTCACATCTCCAGTGCAAAACTCTATTTACTATGTTATATCATAGTTTGTTAAATCATGAGCTCGACGTCAGAACCCAATATAACAAGTGTATTAAAATCATCAAACACTCCGTATATTTCTATTATTATATCACGTACATATCAATACTCCTTAACTCTGTGACCTCCTCTCAGATCACCAACCTGTTTATTCTAATAACTACGTGATCTCCAAGATCATCAACAGGCTTATTCTATATTAACTCTGTGGTCTCCAAGACCACCCGTGACCTCCAAGATCACCCGAAGCTTCCTTGATTCTACATCCAAACCTTGCCATTCAGACACGTCTGTCACTCACCCTGTGAGAGAATCGTTTCCCTTCTGAATTTGTCTTCCCAGAAAGACAGTGTCTCTGTGCTACTTGGTCCGCCGGATCACAGCAGTGAGAGCACTCTTTGGTTCTCAGGCATCAGGCCCTCACGTCTCTACCCTCTTTTGTCAGGGAGGTTGAGGTCAGAGTCCCAGACTCCCTGCGCAGTTTTACCTTTCAGCCTTGAGATCCAGAGTGTCCTCTCACACGAGTGATCCTGCCAACAACGCCAAATGTGGTGGCAATTTCTGTGAAACAAGCACAAAGTCAAACACTTCTTTCTGAAAGTTTAATTCAGCATCTGCAGATGGACTCATCAGTACACATCACCTGAATGACATGCACAAATGAGCAAAGAACATAGGAGAATCTGTGTTCTTATAACTCTCAGCCCCCTCCCACTAAGCATGCAAAGGTATTTATTACCCTCCTGTAGTTTCACTCAGTGGAGGAGACATCCTGGCCATTTGTTTACATGTTCTGTGGATGACCCCCCCTGTGAGATCCCAGTTGTTTGATCCCAATCAGAGATACAATCATGAGAAGCCATAAAGATTTGGTTTCTCGAGGCCATACAACTCAAGTCTCTTAAGCCACCATCGTAAACCTTAAGGTTGCCCTTTCAGATAAACAATTTGGTGAACCATTTGGTCAGTCATCCACATACATGTCTGCTAATGCAATTAAACATTCACAAATGTAAAAATTTCCATTACATTTCCCCCCTTTGAGCATTTCATGCTCACTAAACAACTATCATTTTTAGACAAACGCATCATCTTGAAATTGAGAATTTCATTCTAGATGAGGGCCCGGAAATTTAAGATATCCAATTGCATTCTTGATTAAAGTACACAAATAGTACACAATCAATACACCAGACCAACAACACTTAAATACAAACAAAAATCTGAATCGATGTCAAATATTCCAATGACACATTTTTCACATTTAAAATACACTATGACCACCAATTCCATGCTTCAGGAATCTGTGTGTCCTTGTTCTTTTCCTCAAACAATAGGCAATTTAAATGAAAAACAATATGCATCAAATTGTCAGATGTATGTATGTATGTATGTGCAGCAATCAGATCAGATTATGTGACCAACACCTCCTTGGCTGGTGAGCATAATGTCCAAAGCCATCCTATTTCGCAGAGCCACATTTCTGAGGCCCTGAATATTGGGAGAAACAAAAATGAAAACCCAACCCCCACTAAGTACAATCCCATCTATTCTGTGTGTTGTTCGCACATTTCCCCACCATGGGAAGAGTCCCTCAAATCCTTTGAAGACACTTTCAATGTGGAACACTCATATCTTCATAATAGTGAGTGCAATCTGTATGGAAGTAAGTGAGGTTAGGTCTCTCATTGATGATCTTTCCTCGCAGTTGTCTTCATGGCTGCATACCATGAATTGACTTCAGGCTTTGTCAGTTCAAACAAGAGTTTCCTTTTTTTTTTTGCCTATGATGCTCAGTTTAGTTTGGTGTTGTTCTTCCTGCCAAGGTTTCACCTGCCATAGCAATGTTGGCAGGACGATGATGACTGTGAGCAAGGACAGGGAACACATCTTTTCCCTTGAACTGCATCCCAGTCGTCCCATCAGGTGTCACTTTTTGTCTGTCGGCGTCATCGTTTATCAGCGTTTATCACCCTAGCCAACCCCCTAATCAATGTGTCGCCTCTTCGTGAGATTGGAGACGTGTGGTCCTAGAGATTTCCACCCCCTCCTTGCTCGCGGACACAAAGCAGTTGAAGGCTGAGGTGCACTCACTGACATCAATGCACGCTGTGTTCTGAAGAATCCACTCCTTGCTCAGGAACCTCCCTGCAATGGCTTGCATACATCCAAGTTGATCTTTCAGCAGCCTTCACTGCCATCTATGGATTTTGGTAGGGCTTCCTTCACCTATCTGTGGATCTCAAAAAGCATAGGGGACAGGTTGCACAATAAAACATTTCCCTGAGCAGTGCCTTCGCAACTGCTGAAGAGTCCTGTTTAAATGTGGAGAAACACACATGTCAATAAAATCAAGACAGTATTGCTTTCCCTCACTTTGTTCTTCCATAAAATCCCTCAAACAGTTCACTTTATATAATCTGGATTCCTCTTTGTATATTATTATAGTACCAATTATATAACTCTAATGAAAATTTAAAAATAATTTGTGAGTCATTTGTGAGTTTGACAATTCTTTTGTAAACCAATATATCTGTATCTCTTCCTACATTTGGCATCCCCCCTTTGACACTTGGTTCTGACCATGTGTCAACTATGAGGAAACAGATATCTTTCTAAACAGGATTTCCTATTTGTTCCAGACCAAAATGTATAGCCACCAAACAATCCACTTTCCTTCAAACAGTTTTTTTGTTTGTTTTTAACTGAGCTGCCCTTATCTGCAGCTCCTTTAAATCTGTATTTAAATGTTAATGACCCATCAAATACATTAGGTGTTAATGACCTATCAGATTCAGAAACGCCTCGGACAAGCAGACTGTGCTTTGCTGCAGCTTTTGCAGCAGCTTCTGCTCTCACATTCCCCTGTGAAACTGAAAAGTCTTTAAAAAATGCTTCACATTTGCAGAACGCAATTAGTTTGAATAACAACACAGCATCAATCAGAACAGCAACCAATGTATGGTAGGTAATGGGTTTGAGAATTTCCCTTTAGCCAAAAATCTGCCAAATCATATACCACTCCCAATGCATACCTGCTACCAGTGTATATGTTGACACCTGTCACTTACATATTTGCATTTCTCAATCAATGCAACCAATTCTGCAGCTTCTGCAGAATAATGTAATGAGTGATTCAGCCAAATTTGTCATACAAAGTTGTAACGTCAAAACCCACTTGGCTTCTACCAGTTGCTGGATCTTTTAATGCTGAGTCGTCCACAAACAGCTTCATATCTGCATTTATCAGCTGTACTGTATCTGAGTCACTTAGCTTTTGAAAAGTGTTCAGTCTGACAATAATAAATTCCACAGTCCTAATTGCATTTATCACTGCAGAAATCTTTTGTGATTTACCTCTAAACCTCTGATTAAATTATTTTTATTATTGGGATCAGATGTTTTTTCCCTTCCCATAACCCCTTTTGGTCCAAAGTTCCAAAACTTTCAATACCAATTGTTTTTGTTCTCCTTTGCTTAATAGAACATGGAGATCAGAATTTGATACCTTAAACAATTTGTCCAGTGAGTCAATCTAAGCTACTGAGACAACACAGTGATTACTGTTCTAGTATAACCAACCTAACCTATCGTTAATCTTTAATCTAACTTTCTCTATCACATTCTTTAACTACTTACTCTAACCTTCTCTACCATCCTTTGTGTTAGGATAACATCTGTAATTACATCTGGGTGAGTACCTCAGCATCTCACAAGAAAGTGTTACTTACAGAGGTGAGGGAAGCGTTCAGAATCTTCCATTGATATGCATATATCAAATCCTCTAGTTACATCTACGCCTTGTGATGTTAAAATTAGCATATTACTCAATGAACACATGAAATCTCTACCAATAATATCTATCAGCCAGCGTGGTGACAACAAAAATTAATGTTTAAAATTTCCTTAACCTCATTTTTTTTTTTTAAAACAATGGTACAGTGTATCTCTCTAGCACTGTCGTACCTGTTGCTTCAATTGTTTTAAAACATCTCTAACATTCATTTTTGGAGACTGATTCTGTTTTCACCTGAATCTACCAAAAATGTGATGTCTTTACCATTTACTTTGATTGTGTGTTTTTGCATATATGCATCAGTTCTAACAGTAATTCATATGGTGTGCGTGTTACAGTGCTCTTACGAATTTGGTGAGTAGGTTGAAACTTTCTCTCTGTCTCCGCGTCTGCACCAGATGAATCCTTCACTGTCCCCAGCTCCACCGCTACTCAATCGCACTATGTGTATTGGTTCTCAGGGCAATCCCTGATCCAATGTCCAATTTTGCCACATTTGAAACAAGCGTCAGTTCTTCCACGTCCCCTTCCTCTCCCTCCATGACCTTTCTTGTGCCCGCAGACTTGGTTTTGATATGCTGCCAGCTGTGCCATTCGCAGTCCCTCTGTCAACTGCGTTGCCTTTTTCTTTTTCTTGCTGTTCAAGAGTTTTTCTGCATAATCAGCATTACCCCATGCTGGATTCACCATTCTCCGCTCCTGTGCAGAGACGGATCTTGCCACTTTCGAATACTGAGTCCCCATCTCAGTCATCAGCAGTCTTTGCTGTTCAGTGCTGGTTCCAGTTGCACTGCATACCGCTCCCCCACTTAACACTTGTGGGAGAGATGAAGTGGTAGGTTCTTTCATATTGGTGAATGTCCATGGTCTGTAGATCAGCTGAGTGTTTCCATCTCCTGCAGCCACCTCCACCATCGGTGCTTGCATTCAAATCATAAATTGCCTCCTTCCCGGTGCGCCGTGGAGTATGTGCTGCCACATATGGAGTGGTGCATGATGGAGGCCTGTCCACCTCCTCTGCTGCAACAAGCTCGAGGTCTGGATGGAGGTTAGGGACGGCTGGAGCTGCCGCCTGCGCCCTCTGCACCGGTAGCAGCTGAGTGTCCTGCTGGTCATCACACTGCACCGCTGCTGGCTGTGGTTGTCCTCTCGGTGGAGCTGAGTCCAGATCAGGGTCTAGTCGGACACACTGAGACTTGGAGATTAGTTCAATCCCTACCTTTTGTAAACTGTCCCTGATATTCACTTCAGTTAACCAAAATTCACACGCTCCAGTACAAATATCCCTACATTTCTTTTTTCCTTCTAATTTGTCCTCACTAACTCGTTCCTCTCTAACTCTTTCCTCTCTAACTCTACGCTTACCATCACTTATTAACATATACTGAACATTAAGAAAAGAAAGCTGAAGTGGATTAGCATTATCCTTATCTTTCTTTCCTTTATCGATGTTTAAACCCATTTCTCTAGTAGGTTGTCTCAGCAGTTTTAACACAACTCTTATTTATCAATTTAAACTCCCAATTTGTTCAACAAAATACAAAATTTGGAAGACCAAAGTTATGCTGATATGGGAAAAGACATTTAGAAATTCCCTAATTTATTTTAATCCGTTCTTTCTTTTTAATTTCCTTTTGTTAAAAATTTGTTTTTAGGATTTAGTCTTTCTTAATACCCTGAAAAAGCCAATTATACCCCTAATATACTTAAGTTTACTTAAATTTACTTACCTTTACTTACCTTTGGCGGTTGAGAACTTCTCTCACTCTCTCTTTTTTTTCTCTCTTATTAAAGCAGATTCATTGCAGTGTCGAGATTATCCTGGCTCAGGTCTCAGTCCTTCAGTCCCAGTCACATCTCCAGTGCAAAACTCTATTTACTATATTATATCATAGTTTGTTAAATCATGAGCTCGACGTCAGAACCCAATATAACAAGTGTATTAAAATCATCAAACACTCCGTATATTTCTATTATTATATCACGTACATATCAATACTCCTTAACTCTGTGACCTCCTCTCAGATCACCAACCTGTTTATTCTAATAACTACGTGATCTCCAAGATCATCAACAGGCTTATTCTATATTAACTCTGTGGTCTCCAAGACCACCCGTGACCTCCAAGATCACCCGAAGCTTCCTTGATTCTACATCCAAACCTTGCCATTCAGACACGTCTGTCACTCACCCTGTGAGAGAATCGTTTCCCTTCTGAATTTGTCTTCCCAGAAAGACAGTGTCTCTGTGCTACTTGGTCCGCCGGATCACAGCAGTGAGAGCACTCTTTGGTTCTCAGGCATCAGGCCCTCACGTCTCTACCCTCTTTTGTCAGGGAGGTTGAGGTCAGAGTCCCAGACTCCCTGCGCAGTTTTACCTTTCAGCCTTGAGATCCAGAGTGTCCTCTCACACGAGTGATCCTGCCAACAACGCCAAATGTGGTGGCAATTTCTGTGAAACAAGCACAAAGTCAAACACTTCTTTCTGAAAGTTTAATTCAGCATCTGCAGATGGACTCATCAGTACACATCACCTGAATGACATGCACAAATGAGCAAAGAACATAGGAGAATCTGTGTTCTTATAACTCTCAGCCCCCTCCCACTAAGCATGCAAAGGTATTTATTACCCTCCTGTAGTTTCACTCAGTGGAGGAGACATCCTGGCCATTTGTTTACATGTTCTGTGGATGACCCCCCCTGTGAGATCCCAGTTGTTTGATCCCAATCAGAGATACAATCATGAGAAGCCATAAAGATTTGGTTTCTCGAGGCCATACAACTCAAGTCTCTTAAGCCACCATCGTAAACCTTAAGGTTGCCCTTTCAGATAAACAATTTGGTGAACCATTTGGTCAGTCATCCACATACATGTCTGCTAATGCAATTAAACATTCACAAATGTAAAAATTTCCATTACATTTCCCCCCTTTGAGCATTTCATGCTCACTAAACAACTATCATTTTTAGACAAACGCATCATCTTGAAATTGAGAATTTCATTCTAGATGAGGGCCCGGAAATTTAAGATATCCAATTGCATTCTTGATTAAAGTACACAAATAGTACACAATCAATACACCAGACCAACAACACTTAAATACAAACAAAAATCTGAATCGATGTCAAATATTCCAATGACACATTTTTCACATTTAAAATACACTATGACCACCAATTCCATGCTTCAGGAATCTGTGTGTCCTTGTTCTTTTCCTCAAACAATAGGCAATTTAAATGAAAAACAATATGCATCAAATTGTCAGATGTATGTATGTATGTATGTGCAGCAATCAGATCAGATTATGTGACCAACACCTCCTTGGCTGGTGAGCATAATGTCCAAAGCCATCCTATTTCGCAGAGCCACATTTCTGAGGCCCTGAATATTGGGAGAAACAAAAATGAAAACCCAACCCCCACTAAGTACAATCCCATCTATTCTGTGTGTTGTTCGCACATTTCCCCACCATGGGAAGAGTCCCTCAAATCCTTTGAAGACACTTTCAATGTGGAACACTCATATCTTCATAATAGTGAGTGCAATCTGTATGGAAGTAAGTGAGGTTAGGTCTCTCATTGATGATCTTTCCTCGCAGTTGTCTTCATGGCTGCATACCATGAATTGACTTCAGGCTTTGTCAGTTCAAACAAGAGTTTCCTTTTTTTTTTTGCCTATGATGCTCAGTTTAGTTTGGTGTTGTTCTTCCTGCCAAGGTTTCACCTGCCATAGCAATGTTGGCAGGACGATGATGACTGTGAGCAAGGACAGGGAACACATCTTTTCCCTTGAACTGCATCCCAGTCGTCCCATCAGGTGTCACTTTTTGTCTGTCGGCGTCATCGTTTATCAGCAGCGTCACCCTAGCCAACCCCCTAATCAATGTGCCGCCTCTTCGTGAGATTGGAGACGTGTGGTCCTAGAGATTTCCACCCCCTCCTTGCTCGCGGACACAAAGCAGTTGAAGGCTGAGGTGCACTCACTGACATCAATGCACGCTGTGTTCTGAAGAATCCACTCCTTGCTCAGGAACCTCCCTGCAATGGCTTGCATACATCCAAGTTGATCTTTCAGCAGCCTTCACTGCCATCTATGGATTTTGGTAGGGCTTCCTTCACCTATCTGTGGATCTCAAAAAGCATAGGGGACAGGTTGCACAATAAAACATTTCCCTGAGCAGTGCCTTCGCAACTGCTGAAGAGTCCTGTTTAAATGTGGAGAAACACACATGTCAATAAAATCAAGACAGTATTGCTTTCCCTCACTTTGTTCTTCCATAAAATCCCTCAAACAGTTCACTTTATATAATCTGGATTCCTCTTTGTATATTATTATAGTACCAATTATATAACTCTAATGAAAATTTAAAAATAATTTGTGAGTCATTTGTGAGTTTGACAATTCTTTTGTAAACCAATATATCTGTATCTCTTCCTACATTTGGCATCCCCCCTTTGACACTTGGTTCTGACCATGTGTCAACTATGAGGAAACAGATATCTTTCTAAACAGGATTTCCTATTTGTTCCAGACCAAAATGTATAGCCACCAAACAATCCACTTTCCTTCAAACAGTTTTTTTGTTTGTTTTTAACTGAGCTGCCCTTATCTGCAGCTCCTTTAAATCTGTATTTAAATGTTAATGACCCATCAAATACATTAGGTGTTAATGACCTATCAGATTCAGAAACGCCTCGGACAAGCAGACTGTGCTTTGCTGCAGCTTTTGCAGCAGCTTCTGCTCTCACATTCCCCTGTGAAACTGAAAAGTCTTTAAAAAATGCTTCACATTTGCAGAACGCAATTAGTTTGAATAACAACACAGCATCAATCAGAACAGCAACCAATGTATGGTAGGTAATGGGTTTGAGAATTTCCCTTTAGCCAAAAATCTGCCAAATCATATACCACTCCCAATGCATACCTGCTACCAGTGTATATGTTGACACCTGTCACTTACATATTTGCATTTCTCAATCAATGCAACCAATTCTGCAGCTTCTGCAGAATAATGTAATGAGTGATTCAGCCAAATTTGTCATACAAAGTTGTAACGTCAAAACCCACTTGGCTTCTACCAGTTGCTGGATCTTTTAATGCTGAGTCGTCCACAAACAGCTTCATATCTGCATTTATCAGCTGTACTGTATCTGAGTCACTTAGCTTTTGAAAAGTGTTCAGTCTGACAATAATAAATTCCACAGTCCTAATTGCATTTATCACTGCAGAAATCTTTTGTGATTTACCTCTAAACCTCTGATTAAATTATTTTTATTATTGGGATCAGATGTTTTTTCCCTTCCCATAACCCCTTTTGGTCCAAAGTTCCAAAACTTTCAATACCAATTGTTTTTGTTCTCCTTTGCTTAATAGAACATGGAGATCAGAATTTGATACCTTAAACAATTTGTCCAGTGAGTCAATCTAAGCTACTGAGACAACACAGTGATTACTGTTCTAGTATAACCAACCTAACCTATCGTTAATCTTTAATCTAACTTTCTCTATCACATTCTTTAACTACTTACTCTAACCTTCTCTACCATCCTTTGTGTTAGGATAACATCTGTAATTACATCTGGGTGAGTACCTCAGCATCTCACAAGAAAGTGTTACTTACAGAGGTGAGGGAAGCGTTCAGAATCTTCCATTGATATGCATATATCAAATCCTCTAGTTACATCTACGCCTTGTGATGTTAAAATTAGCATATTACTCAATGAACACATGAAATCTCTACCAATAATATCTATCAGCCAGCGTGGTGACAACAAAAATTAATGTTTAAAATTTCCTTAACCTCATTTTTTTTTTTTAAAACAATGGTACAGTGTATCTCTCTAGCACTGTCGTACCTGTTGCTTCAATTGTTTTAAAACATCTCTAACATTCATTTTTGGAGACTGATTCTGTTTTCACCTGAATCTACCAAAAATGTGATGTCTTTACCATTTACTTTGATTGTGTGTTTTTGCATATATGCATCAGTTCTAACAGTAATTCATATGGTGTGCGTGTTACAGTGCTCTTACGAATTTGGTGAGTAGGTTGAAACTTTCTCTCTGTCTCCGCGTCTGCACCAGATGAATCCTTCACTGTCCCCAGCTCCACCGCTACTCAATCGCACTATGTGTATTGGTTCTCAGGGCAATCCCTGATCCAATGTCCAATTTTGCCACATTTGAAACAAGCGTCAGTTCTTCCACGTCCCCTTCCTCTCCCTCCATGACCTTTCTTGTGCCCGCAGACTTGGTTTTGATATGCTGCCAGCTGTGCCATTCGCAGTCCCTCTGTCAACTGCGTTGCCTTTTTCTTTTTCTTGCTGTTCAAGAGTTTTTCTGCATAATCAGCATTACCCCATGCTGGATTCACCATTCTCCGCTCCTGTGCAGAGACGGATCTTGCCACTTTCGAATACTGAGTCCCCATCTCAGTCATCAGCAGTCTTTGCTGTTCAGTGCTGGTTCCAGTTGCACTGCATACCGCTCCCCCACTTAACACTTGTGGGAGAGATGAAGTGGTAGGTTCTTTCATATTGGTGAATGTCCATGGTCTGTAGATCAGCTGAGTGTTTCCATCTCCTGCAGCCACCTCCACCATCGGTGCTTGCGGGGTTGCATTCAAATCATAAATTGCCTCCTTCCCGGTGCGCCGTGGAGTATGTGCTGCCACATATGGAGTGGTGCATGATGGAGGCCTGTCCACCTCCTCTGCTGCAACAAGCTCGAGGTCTGGATGGAGGTTAGGGACGGCTGGAGCTGCCGCCTGCGCCCTCTGCACCGGTAGCAGCTGAGTGTCCTGCTGGTCATCACACTGCACCGCTGCTGGCTGTGGTTGTCCTCTCGGTGGAGCTGAGTCCAGATCAGGGTCTAGTCGGACACACTGAGACTTGGAGATTAGTTCAATCCCTACCTTTTGTAAACTGTCCCTGATATTCACTTCAGTTAACCAAAATTCACACGCTCCAGTACAAATATCCCTACATTTCTTTTTTCCTTCTAATTTGTCCTCACTAACTCGTTCCTCTCTAACTCTTTCCTCTCTAACTCTACGCTTACCATCACTTATTAACATATACTGAACATTAAGAAAAGAAAGCTGAAGTGGATTAGCATTATCCTTATCTTTCTTTCCTTTATCGATGTTTAAACCCATTTCTCTAGTAGGTTGTCTCAGCAGTTTTAACACAACTCTTATTTATCAATTTAAACTCCCAATTTGTTCAACAAAATACAAAATTTGGAAGACCAAAGTTATGCTGATATGGGAAAAGACATTTAGAAATTCCCTAATTTATTTTAATCCGTTCTTTCTTTTTAATTTCCTTTTGTTAAAAATTTGTTTTTAGGATTTAGTCTTTCTTAATACCCTGAAAAAGCCAATTATACCCCTAATATACTTAAGTTTACTTAAGTTTACTTAAGTTTACTTAAATTTACTTACCTTTACTTACCTTTGGCGGTTGAGAACTTCTCTCACTCTCTCTTTTTTTTCTCTCTTATTAAAGCAGATTCATTGCAGTGTCGAGATTATCCTGGCTCAGGTCTCAGTCCTTCAGTCCCAGTCACATCTCCAGTGCAAAACTCTATTTACTATATTATATCATAGTTTGTTAAATCATGAGCTCGACGTCAGAACCCAATATAACAAGTGTATTAAAATCATCAAACACTCCGTATATTTCTATTATTATATCACGTACATATCAATACTCCTTAACTCTGTGACCTCCTCTCAGATCACCAACCTGTTTATTCTAATAACTACGTGATCTCCAAGATCATCAACAGGCTTATTCTATATTAACTCTGTGGTCTCCAAGACCACCCGTGACCTCCAAGATCACCCGAAGCTTCCTTGATTCTACATCCAAACCTTGCCATTCAGACACGTCTGTCACTCACCCTGTGAGAGAATCGTTTCCCTTCTGAATTTGTCTTCCCAGAAAGACAGTGTCTCTGTGCTACTTGGTCCGCCGGATCACAGCAGTGAGAGCACTCTTTGGTTCTCAGGCATCAGGCCCTCACGTCTCTACCCTCTTTTGTCAGGGAGGTTGAGGTCAGAGTCCCAGACTCCCTGCGCAGTTTTACCTTTCAGCCTTGAGATCCAGAGTGTCCTCTCACACGAGTGATCCTGCCAACAACGCCAAATGTGGTGGCAATTTCTGTGAAACAAGCACAAAGTCAAACACTTCTTTCTGAAAGTTTAATTCAGCATCTGCAGATGGACTCATCAGTACACATCACCTGAATGACATGCACAAATGAGCAAAGAACATAGGAGAATCTGTGTTCTTATAACTCTCAGCCCCCTCCCACTAAGCATGCAAAGGTATTTATTACCCTCCTGTAGTTTCACTCAGTGGAGGAGACATCCTGGCCATTTGTTTACATGTTCTGTGGATGACCCCCCCTGTGAGATCCCAGTTGTTTGATCCCAATCAGAGATACAATCATGAGAAGCCATAAAGATTTGGTTTCTCGAGGCCATACAACTCAAGTCTCTTAAGCCACCATCGTAAACCTTAAGGTTGCCCTTTCAGATAAACAATTTGGTGAACCATTTGGTCAGTCATCCACATACATGTCTGCTAATGCAATTAAACATTCACAAATGTAAAAATTTCCATTACATTTCCCCCCTTTGAGCATTTCATGCTCACTAAACAACTATCATTTTTAGACAAACGCATCATCTTGAAATTGAGAATTTCATTCTAGATGAGGGCCCGGAAATTTAAGATATCCAATTGCATTCTTGATTAAAGTACACAAATAGTACACAATCAATACACCAGACCAACAACACTTAAATACAAACAAAAATCTGAATCGATGTCAAATATTCCAATGACACATTTTTCACATTTAAAATACACTATGACCACCAATTCCATGCTTCAGGAATCTGTGTGTCCTTGTTCTTTTCCTCAAACAATAGGCAATTTAAATGAAAAACAATATGCATCAAATTGTCAGATGTATGTATGTATGTATGTGCAGCAATCAGATCAGATTATGTGACCAACACCTCCTTGGCTGGTGAGCATAATGTCCAAAGCCATCCTATTTCGCAGAGCCACATTTCTGAGGCCCTGAATATTGGGAGAAACAAAAATGAAAACCCAACCCCCACTAAGTACAATCCCATCTATTCTGTGTGTTGTTCGCACATTTCCCCACCATGGGAAGAGTCCCTCAAATCCTTTGAAGACACTTTCAATGTGGAACACTCATATCTTCATAATAGTGAGTGCAATCTGTATGGAAGTAAGTGAGTCTCATTGATGATCTTTCCTCGCAGTTGTCTTCATGGCTGCATACCATGAATTGACTTCAGGCTTTGTCAGTTCAAACAAGAGTTTCCTTTTTTTTTTTGCCTATGATGCTCAGTTTAGTTTGGTGTTGTTCTTCCTGCCAAGGTTTCACCTGCCATAGCAATGTTGGCAGGACGATGATGACTGTGAGCAAGGACAGGGAACACATCTTTTCCCTTGAACTGCATCCCAGTCGTCCCATCAGGTGTCACTTTTTGTCTGTCGGCGTCATCGTTTATCAGCAGCGTCACCCTAGCCAACCCCCTAATCAATGTGCCGCCTCTTCGTGAGATTGGAGACGTGTGGTCCTAGAGATTTCCACCCCCTCCTTGCTCGCGGACACAAAGCAGTTGAAGGCTGAGGTGCACTCACTGACATCAATGCTCGCTGTGTTCTGAAGAATCCACTCCTTGCTCAGGAACCTCCCTGCAATGGCTTGCATACATCCAAGTTGATCTTTCAGCAGCCTTCACTGCCATCTATGGATTTTGGTAGGGCTTCCTTCACCTATCTGTGGATCTCAAAAAGCATAGGGGACAGGTTGCACAATAAAACATTTCCCTGAGCAGTGCCTTCGCAACTGCTGAAGAGTCCTGTTTAAATGTGGAGAAACACACATGTCAATAAAATCAAGACAGTATTGCTTTCCCTCACTTTGTTCTTCCATAAAATCCCTCAAACAGTTCACTTTATATAATCTGGATTCCTCTTTGTATATTATTATAGTACCAATTATATAACTCTAATGAAAATTTAAAAATAATTTGTGAGTCATTTGTGAGTTTGACAATTCTTTTGTAAACCAATATATCTGTATCTCTTCCTACATTTGGCATCCCCCCTTTGACACTTGGTTCTGACCATGTGTCAACTATGAGGAAACAGATATCTTTCTAAACAGGATTTCCTATTTGTTCCAGACCAAAATGTATAGCCACCAAACAATCCACTTTCCTTCAAACAGTTTTTTTGTTTGTTTTTAACTGAGCTGCCCTTATCTGCAGCTCCTTTAAATCTGTATTTAAATGTTAATGACCCATCAAATACATTAGGTGTTAATGACCTATCAGATTCAGAAACGCCTCGGACAAGCAGACTGTGCTTTGCTGCAGCTTTTGCAGCAGCTTCTGCTCTCACATTCCCCTGTGAAACTGAAAAGTCTTTAAAAAATGCTTCACATTTGCAGAACGCAATTAGTTTGAATAACAACACAGCATCAATCAGAACAGCAACCAATGTATGGTAGGTAATGGGTTTGAGAATTTCCCTTTAGCCAAAAATCTGCCAAATCATATACCACTCCCAATGCATACCTGCTACCAGTGTATATGTTGACACCTGTCACTTACATATTTGCATTTCTCAATCAATGCAACCAATTCTGCAGCTTCTGCAGAATAATGTAATGAGTGATTCAGCCAAATTTGTCATACAAAGTTGTAACGTCAAAACCCACTTGGCTTCTACCAGTTGCTGGATCTTTTAATGCTGAGTCGTCCACAAACAGCTTCATATCTGCATTTATCAGCTGTACTGTATCTGAGTCACTTAGCTTTTGAAAAGTGTTCAGTCTGACAATAATAAATTCCACAGTCCTAATTGCATTTATCACTGCAGAAATCTTTTGTGATTTACCTCTAAACCTCTGATTAAATTATTTTTATTATTGGGATCAGATGTTTTTTCCCTTCCCATAACCCCTTTTGGTCCAAAGTTCCAAAACTTTCAATACCAATTGTTTTTGTTCTCCTTTGCTTAATAGAACATGGAGATCAGAATTTGATACCTTAAACAATTTGTCCAGTGAGTCAATCTAAGCTACTGAGACCACACAGTGATTACTGTTCTAGTATAACCAACCTAACCTATCGTTAATCTTTAATCTAACTTTCTCTATCACATTCTTTAACTACTTACTCTAACCTTCTCTACCATCCTTTGTGTTAGGATAACATCTGTAATTACATCTGGGTGAGTACCTCAGCATCTCACAAGAAAGTGTTACTTACAGAGGTGAGGGAAGCGTTCAGAATCTTCCATTGATATGCATATATCAAATCCTCTAGTTACATCTACGCCTTGTGATGTTAAAATTAGCATATTACTCAATGAACACATGAAATCTCTACCAATAATATCTATCAGCCAGCGTGGTGACAACAAAAATTAATGTTTAAAATTTCCTTAACCTCATTTTTTTTTTTAAAAACAATGGTACAGTGTATCTCTCTAGCACTGTCGTACCTGTTGCTTCAATTGTTTTAAAACATCTCTAACATTCATTTTTGGAGACTGATTCTGTTTTCACCTGAATCTACCAAAAATGTGATGTCTTTACCATTTACTTTGATTGTGTGTTTTTGCATATATGCATCAGTTCTAACAGTAATTCATATGGTGTGCGTGTTACAGTGCTCTTACGAATTTGGTGAGTAGGTTGAAACTTTCTCTCTGTCTCCGCGTCTGCACCAGATGAATCCTTCACTGTCCCCAGCTCCACCGCTACTCAATCGCACTATGTGTATTGGTTCTCAGGGCAATCCCTGATCCAATGTCCAATTTTGCCACATTTGAAACAAGCGTCAGTTCTTCCACGTCCCCTTCCTCTCCCTCCATGACCTTTCTTGTGCCCGCAGACTTGGTTTTGATATGCTGCCAGCTGTGCCATTCGCAGTCCCTCTGTCAACTGCGTTGCCTTTTTCTTTTTCTTGCTGTTCAAGAGTTTTTCTGCATAATCAGCATTACCCCATGCTGGATTCACCATTCTCCGCTCCTGTGCAGAGACGGATCTTGCCACTTTCGAATACTGAGTCCCCATCTCAGTCATCAGCAGTCTTTGCTGTTCAGTGCTGGTTCCAGTTGCACTGCATACCGCTCCCCCACTTAACACTTGTGGGAGAGATGAAGTGGTAGGTTCTTTCATATTGGTGAATGTCCATGGTCTGTAGATCAGCTGAGTGTTTCCATCTCCTGCAGCCACCTCCACCATCGGTGCTTGCGGGGTTGCATTCAAATCATAAATTGCCTCCTTCCCGGTGCGCCGTGGAGTATGTGCTGCCACATATGGAGTGGTGCATGATGGAGGCCTGTCCACCTCCTCTGCTGCAACAAGCTCGAGGTCTGGATGGAGGTTAGGGACGGCTGGAGCTGCCGCCTGCGCCCTCTGCACCGGTAGCAGCTGAGTGTCCTGCTGGTCATCACACTGCACCGCTGCTGGCTGTGGTTGTCCTCTCGGTGGAGCTGAGTCCAGATCAGGGTCTAGTCGGACACACTGAGACTTGGAGATTAGTTCAATCCCTACCTTTTGTAAACTGTCCCTGATATTCACTTCAGTTAACCAAAATTCACACGCTCCAGTACAAATATCCCTACATTTCTTTTTTCCTTCTAATTTGTCCTCACTAACTCGTTCCTCTCTAACTCTTTCCTCTCTAACTCTACGCTTATCATCACTTATTAACATATACTGAACATTAAGAAAAGAAAGCTGAAGTGGATTAGCATTATCCTTATCTTTCTTTCCTTTATCGATGTTTAAACCCATTTCTCTAGTAGGTTGTCTCAGCAGTTTTAACACAACTCTTATTTATCAATTTAAACTCCCAATTTGTTCAACAAAATACAAAATTTGGAAGACCAAAGTTATGCTGATATGGGAAAAGACATTTAGAAATTCCCTAATTTATTTTAATCCGTTCTTTCTTTTTAATTTCCTTTTGTTAAAAATTTGTTTTTAGGATTTAGTCTTTCTTAATACCCTGAAAAAGCCAATTATACCCCTAATATACTTAAGTTTACTTAAGTTTACTTAAATTTACTTACCTTTACTTACCTTTGGCGGTTGAGAACTTCTCTCACTCTCTCTTTTTTTTCTCTCTTATTAAAGCAGATTCATTGCAGTGTCGAGATTATCCTGGCTCAGGTCTCAGTCCTTCAGTCCCAGTCACATCTCCAGTGCAAAACTCTATTTACTATGTTATATCATAGTTTGTTAAATCATGAGCTCGACGTCAGAACCCAATATAACAAGTGTATTAAAATCATCAAACACTCCGTATATTTCTATTATTATATCACGTACATATCAATACTCCTTAACTCTGTGACCTCCTCTCAGATCACCAACCTGTTTATTCTAATAACTACGTGATCTCCAAGATCATCAACAGGCTTATTCTATATTAACTCTGTGGTCTCCAAGACCACCCGTGACCTCCAAGATCACCCGAAGCTTCCTTGATTCTACATCCAAACCTTGCCATTCAGACACGTCTGTCACTCACCCTGTGAGAGAATCGTTTCCCTTCTGAATTTGTCTTCCCAGAAAGACAGTGTCTCTGTGCTACTTGGTCCGCCGGATCACAGCAGTGAGAGCACTCTTTGGTTCTCAGGCATCAGGCCCTCACGTCTCTACCCTCTTTTGTCAGGGAGGTTGAGGTCAGAGTCCCAGACTCCCTGCGCAGTTTTACCTTTCAGCCTTGAGATCCAGAGTGTCCTCTCACACGAGTGATCCTGCCAACAACGCCAAATGTGGTGGCAATTTCTGTGAAACAAGCACAAAGTCAAACACTTCTTTCTGAAAGTTTAATTCAGCATCTGCAGATGGACTCATCAGTACACATCACCTGAATGACATGCACAAATGAGCAAAGAACATAGGAGAATCTGTGTTCTTATAACTCTCAGCCCCCTCCCACTAAGCATGCAAAGGTATTTATTACCCTCCTGTAGTTTCACTCAGTGGAGGAGACATCCTGGCCATTTGTTTACATGTTCTGTGGATGACCCCCCCTGTGAGATCCCAGTTGTTTGATCCCAATCAGAGATACAATCATGAGAAGCCATAAAGATTTGGTTTCTCGAGGCCATACAACTCAAGTCTCTTAAGCCACCATCGTAAACCTTAAGGTTGCCCTTTCAGATAAACAATTTGGTGAACCATTTGGTCAGTCATCCACATACATGTCTGCTAATGCAATTAAACATTCACAAATGTAAAAATTTCCATTACATTTCCCCCCTTTGAGCATTTCATGCTCACTAAACAACTATCATTTTTAGACAAACGCATCATCTTGAAATTGAGAATTTCATTCTAGATGAGGGCCCGGAAATTTAAGATATCCAATTGCATTCTTGATTAAAGTACACAAATAGTACACAATCAATACACCAGACCAACAACACTTAAATACAAACAAAAATCTGAATCGATGTCAAATATTCCAATGACACATTTTTCACATTTAAAATACACTATGACCACCAATTCCATGCTTCAGGAATCTGTGTGTCCTTGTTCTTTTCCTCAAACAATAGGCAATTTAAATGAAAAACAATATGCATCAAATTGTCAGATGTATGTATGTATGTATGTGCAGCAATCAGATCAGATTATGTGACCAACACCTCCTTGGCTGGTGAGCATAATGTCCAAAGCCATCCTATTTCGCAGAGCCACATTTCTGAGGCCCTGAATATTGGGAGAAACAAAAATGAAAACCCAACCCCCACTAAGTACAATCCCATCTATTCTGTGTGTTGTTCGCACATTTCCCCACCATGGGAAGAGTCCCTCAAATCCTTTGAAGACACTTTCAATGTGGAACACTCATATCTTCATAATAGTGAGTGCAATCTGTATGGAAGTAAGTGAGGTTAGGTCTCTCATTGATGATCTTTCCTCGCAGTTGTCTTCATGGCTGCATACCATGAATTGACTTCAGGCTTTGTCAGTTCAAACAAGAGTTTCCTTTTTTTTTTTGCCTATGATGCTCAGTTTAGTTTGGTGTTGTTCTTCCTGCCAAGGTTTCACCTGCCATAGCAATGTTGGCAGGACGATGATGACTGTGAGCAAGGACAGGGAACACATCTTTTCCCTTGAACTGCATCCCAGTCGTCCCATCAGGTGTCACTTTTTGTCTGTCGGCGTCATCGTTTATCAGCAGCGTCACCCTAGCCAACCCCCTAATCAATGTGCCGCCTCTTCGTGAGATTGGAGACGTGTGGTCCTAGAGATTTCCACCCCCTCCTTGCTCGCGGACACAAAGCAGTTGAAGGCTGAGGTGCACTCACTGACATCAATGCACGCTGTGTTCTGAAGAATCCACTCCTTGCTCAGGAACCTCCCTGCAATGGCTTGGATACATCCAAGTTGATCTTTCAGCAGCCTTCACTGCCATCTATTTTGCCAGGATTTTGGTAGGGCTTCCTTCACCTATCTGTGGATCTCAAAAAGCATAGGGGACAGGTTGCACAATAAAACATTTCCCTGAGCAGTGCCTTCGCAACTGCTGAAGAGTCCTGTTTAAATGTGGAGAAACACACATGTCAATAAAATCAAGACAGTATTGCTTTCCCTCACTTTGTTCTTCCATAAAATCCCTCAAACAGTTCACTTTATATAATCTGGATTCCTCTTTGTATATTATTATAGTACCAATTATATAACTCTAATGAAAATTTAAAAATAATTTGTGAGTCATTTGTGAGTTTGACAATTCTTTTGTAAACCAATATATCTGTATCTCTTCCTACATTTGGCATCCCCCCTTTGACACTTGGTTCTGACCATGTGTCAACTATGAGGAAACAGATATCTTTCTAAACAGGATTTCCTATTTGTTCCAGACCAAAATGTATAGCCACCAAACAATCCACTTTCCTTCAAACAGTTTTTTTGTTTGTTTTTAACTGAGCTGCCCTTATCTGCAGCTCCTTTAAATCTGTATTTAAATGTTAATGACCCATCAAATACATTAGGTGTTAATGACCTATCAGATTCAGAAACGCCTCGGACAAGCAGACTGTGCTTTGCTGCAGCTTTTGCAGCAGCTTCTGCTCTCACATTCCCCTGTGAAACTGAAAAGTCTTTAAAAAATGCTTCACATTTGCAGAACGCAATTAGTTTGAATAACAACACAGCATCAATCAGAACAGCAACCAATGTATGGTAGGTAATGGGTTTGAGAATTTCCCTTTAGCCAAAAATCTGCCAAATCATATACCACTCCCAATGCATACCTGCTACCAGTGTATATGTTGACACCTGTCACTTACATATTTGCATTTCTCAATCAATGCAACCAATTCTGCAGCTTCTGCAGAATAATGTAATGAGTGATTCAGCCAAATTTGTCATACAAAGTTGTAACATCAAAACCCACTTGGCTTCTACCAGTTGCTGGATCTTTTAATGCTGAGTCGTCCACAAACAGCTTCATATCTGCATTTATCAGCTGTACTGTATCTGAGTCACTTAGCTTTTGAAAAGTGTTCAGTCTGACAATAATAAATTCCACAGTCCTAATTGCATTTATCACTGCAGAAATCTTTTGTGATTTACCTCTAAACCTCTGATTAAATTATTTTTATTATTGGGATCAGATGTTTTTTCCCTTCCCATAACCCCTTTTGGTCCAAAGTTCCAAAACTTTCAATACCAATTGTTTTTGTTCTCCTTTGCTTAATAGAACATGGAGATCAGAATTTGATACCTTAAACAATTTGTCCAGTGAGTCAATCTAAGCTACTGAGACAACACAGTGATTACTGTTCTAGTATAACCAACCTAACCTATCGTTAATCTTTAATCTAACTTTCTCTATCACATTCTTTAACTACTTACTCTAACCTTCTCTACCATCCTTTGTGTTAGGATAACATCTGTAATTACATCTGGGTGAGTACCTCAGCATCTCACAAGAAAGTGTTACTTACAGAGGTGAGGGAAGCGTTCAGAATCTTCCATTGATATGCATATATCAAATCCTCTAGTTACATCTACGCCTTGTGATGTTAAAATTAGCATATTACTCAATGAACACATGAAATCTCTACCAATAATATCTATCAGCCAGCGTGGTGACAACAAAAATTAATGTTTAAAATTTCCTTAACCTCATTTTTTTTTTTTAAAACAATGGTACAGTGTATCTCTCTAGCACTGTCGTACCTGTTGCTTCAATTGTTTTAAAACATCTCTAACATTCATTTTTGGAGACTGATTCTGTTTTCACCTGAATCTACCAAAAATGTGATGTCTTTACCATTTACTTTGATTGTGTGTTTTTGCATATATGCATCAGTTCTAACAGTAATTCATATGGTGTGCGTGTTACAGTGCTCTTACGAATTTGGTGAGTAGGTTGAAACTTTCTCTCTGTCTCCGCGTCTGCACCAGATGAATCCTTCACTGTCCCCAGCTCCACCGCTACTCAATCGCACTATGTGTATTGGTTCTCAGGGCAATCCCTGATCCAATGTCCAATTTTGCCACATTTGAAACAAGCGTCAGTTCTTCCACGTCCCCTTCCTCTCCCTCCATGACCTTTCTTGTGCCCGCAGACTTGGTTTTGATATGCTGCCAGCTGTGCCATTCGCAGTCCCTCTGTCAACTGCGTTGCCTTTTTCTTTTTCTTGCTGTTCAAGAGTTTTTCTGCATAATCAGCATTACCCCATGCTGGATTCACCATTCTCCGCTCCTGTGCAGAGACGGATCTTGCCACTTTCGAATACTGAGTCCCCATCTCAGTCATCAGCAGTCTTTGCTGTTCAGTGCTGGTTCCAGTTGCACTGCATACCGCTCCCCCACTTAACACTTGTGGGAGAGATGAAGTGGTAGGTTCTTTCATATTGGTGAATGTCCATGGTCTGTAGATCAGCTGAGTGTTTCCATCTCCTGCAGCCACCTCCACCATCGGTGCTTGCGGGGTTGCATTCAAATCATAAATTGCCTCCTTCCCGGTGCGCCGTGGAGTATGTGCTGCCACATATGGAGTGGTGCATGATGGAGGCCTGTCCACCTCCTCTGCTGCAACAAGCTCGAGGTCTGGATGGAGGTTAGGGACGGCTGGAGCTGCCGCCTGCGCCCTCTGCACCGGTAGCAGCTGAGTGTCCTGCTGGTCATCACACTGCACCGCTGCTGGCTGTGGTTGTCCTCTCGGTGGAGCTGAGTCCAGATCAGGGTCTAGTCGGACACACTGAGACTTGGAGATTAGTTCAATCCCTACCTTTTGTAAACTGTCCCTGATATTCACTTCAGTTAACCAAAATTCACACGCTCCAGTACAAATATCCCTACATTTCTTTTTTCCTTCTAATTTGTCCTCACTAACTCGTTCCTCTCTAACTCTTTCCTCTCTAACTCTACGCTTACCATCACTTATTAACATATACTGAACATTAAGAAAAGAAAGCTGAAGTGGATTAGCATTATCCTTATCTTTCTTTCCTTTATCGATGTTTAAACCCATTTCTCTAGTAGGTTGTCTCAGCAGTTTTAACACAACTCTTATTTATCAATTTAAACTCCCAATTTGTTCAACAAAATACAAAATTTGGAAGACCAAAGTTATGCTGATATGGGAAAAGACATTTAGAAATTCCCTAATTTATTTTAATCCGTTCTTTCTTTTTAATTTCCTTTTGTTACAAATTTGTTTTTAGGATTTAGTCTTTCTTAATACCCTGAAAAAGCCAATTATACCCCTAATATACTTAAGTTTACTTAAGTTTACTTAAATTTACTTACCTTTACTTACCTTTGGCGGTTGAGAACTTCTCTCACTCTCTCTTTTTTTTCTCTCTTATTAAAGCAGATTCATTGCAGTGTCGAGATTATCCTGGCTCAGGTCTCAGTCCTTCAGTCCCAGTCACATCTCCAGTGCAAAACTCTATTTACTATGTTATATCATAGTTTGTTAAATCATGAGCTCGACGTCAGAACCCAATATAACAAGTGTATTAAAATCATCAAACACTCCGTATATTTCTATTATTATATCACGTACATATCAATACTCCTTAACTCTGTGACCTCCTCTCAGATCACCAACCTGTTTATTCTAATAACTACGTGATCTCCAAGATCATCAACAGGCTTATTCTATATTAACTCTGTGGTCTCCAAGACCACCCGTGACCTCCAAGATCACCCGAAGCTTCCTTGATTCTACATCCAAACCTTGCCATTCAGACACGTCTGTCACTCACCCTGTGAGAGAATCGTTTCCCTTCTGAATTTGTCTTCCCAGAAAGACAGTGTCTCTGTGCTACTTGGTCCGCCGGATCACAGCAGTGAGAGCACTCTTTGGTTCTCAGGCATCAGGCCCTCACGTCTCTACCCTCTTTTGTCAGGGAGGTTGAGGTCAGAGTCCCAGACTCCCTGCGCAGTTTTACCTTTCAGCCTTGAGATCCAGAGTGTCCTCTCACACGAGTGATCCTGCCAACAACGCCAAATGTGGTGGCAATTTCTGTGAAACAAGCACAAAGTCAAACACTTCTTTCTGAAAGTTTAATTCAGCATCTGCAGATGGACTCATCAGTACACATCACCTGAATGACATGCACAAATGAGCAAAGAACATAGGAGAATCTGTGTTCTTATAACTCTCAGCCCCCTCCCACCAAGCATGCAAAGGTATTTATTACCCTCCTGTAGTTTCACTCAGTGGAGGAGACATCCTGGCCATTTGTTTACATGTTCTGTGGATGACCCCCCCTGTGAGATCCCAGTTGTTTGATCCCAATCAGAGATACAATCATGAGAAGCCATAAAGATTTGGTTTCTCGAGGCCATACAACTCAAGTCTCTTAAGCCACCATCGTAAACCTTAAGGTTGCCCTTTCAGATAAACAATTTGGTGAACCATTTGGTCAGTCATCCACATACATGTCTGCTAATGCAATTAAACATTCACAAATGTAAAAATTTCCATTACATTTCCCCCCTTTGAGCATTTCATGCTCACTAAACAACTATCATTTTTAGACAAACGCATCATCTTGAAATTGAGAATTTCATTCTAGATGAGGGCCCGGAAATTTAAGATATCCAATTGCATTCTTGATTAAAGTACACAAATAGTACACAATCAATACACCAGACCAACAACACTTAAATACAAACAAAAATCTGAATCGATGTCAAATATTCCAATGACACATTTTTCACATTTAAAATACACTATGACCACCAATTCCATGCT
Source organism: Paralichthys olivaceus (assembly GCF_024713975.1). Lineage (NCBI taxonomy): Eukaryota > Metazoa > Chordata > Actinopteri > Pleuronectiformes > Paralichthyidae > Paralichthys > Paralichthys olivaceus. The sequence goes on from NC_091109.1 coordinate 16,582,558, forward strand.
TCAGGAATCTGTGTGTCCTTGTTCTTTTCCTCAAACAATAGGCAATTTAAATGAAAAACAATATGCATCAAATTGTCAGATGTATGTATGTATGTATGTGCAGCAATCAGATCAGATTATGTGACCAACACCTCCTTGGCTGGTGAGCATAATGTCCAAAGCCATCCTATTTCGCAGAGCCACATTTCTGAGGCCCTGAATATTGGGAGAAACAAAAATGAAAACCCAACCCCCACTAAGTACAATCCCATCTATTCTGTGTGTTGTTCGCACATTTCCCCACCATGGGAAGAGTCCCTCAAATCCTTTGAAGACACTTTCAATGTGGAACACTCATATCTTCATAATAGTGAGTGCAATCTGTATGGAAGTAAGTGAGGTTAGGTCTCTCATTGATGATCTTTCCTCGCAGTTGTCTTCATGGCTGCATACCATGAATTGACTTCAGGCTTTGTCAGTTCAAACAAGAGTTTCCTTTTTTTTTTTGCCTATGATGCTCAGTTTAGTTTGGTGTTGTTCTTCCTGCCAAGGTTTCACCTGCCATAGCAATGTTGGCAGGACGATGATGACTGTGAGCAAGGACAGGGAACACATCTTTTCCCTTGAACTGCATCCCAGTCGTCCCATCAGGTGTCACTTTTTGTCTGTCGGCGTCATCGTTTATCAGCAGCGTCACCCTAGCCAACCCCCTAATCAATGTGCCGCCTCTTCGTGAGATTGGAGACGTGTGGTCCTAGAGATTTCCACCCCCTCCTTGCTCGCGAACACAAAGCAGTTGAAGGCTGAGGTGCACTCACTGACATCAATGCACGCTGTGTTCTGAAGAATCCACTCCTTGCTCAGGAACCTCCCTGCAATGGCTTGGATACATCCAAGTTGATCTTTCAGCAGCCTTCACTGCCATCTATTTTGCCAGGATTTTGGTAGGGCTTCCTTCACCTATCTGTGGATCTCAAAAAGCATAGGGGACAGGTTGCACAATAAAACATTTCCCTGAGCAGTGCCTTCGCAACTGCTGAAGAGTCCTGTTTAAATGTGGAGAAACACACATGTCAATAAAATCAAGACAGTATTGCTTTCCCTCACTTTGTTCTTCCATAAAATCCCTCAAACAGTTCACTTTATATAATCTGGATTCCTCTTTGTATATTATTATAGTACCAATTATATAACTCTAATGAAAATTTAAAAATAATTTGTGAGTCATTTGTGAGTTTGACAATTCTTTTGTAAACCAATATATCTGTATCTCTTCCTACATTTGGCATCCCCCCTTTGACACTTGGTTCTGACCATGTGTCAACTATGAGGAAACAGATATCTTTCTAAACAGGATTTCCTATTTGTTCCAGACCAAAATGTATAGCCACCAAACAATCCACTTTCCTTCAAACAGTTTTTTTGTTTGTTTTTAACTGAGCTGCCCTTATCTGCAGCTCCTTTAAATCTGTATTTAAATGTTAATGACCCATCAAATACATTAGGTGTTAATGACCTATCAGATTCAGAAACGCCTCGGACAAGCAGACTGTGCTTTGCTGCAGCTTTTGCAGCAGCTTCTGCTCTCACATTCCCCTGTGAAACTGAAAAGTCTTTAAAAAATGCTTCACATTTGCAGAACGCAATTAGTTTGAATAACAACACAGCATCAATCAGAACAGCAACCAATGTATGGTAGGTAATGGGTTTGAGAATTTCCCTTTAGCCAAAAATCTGCCAAATCATATACCACTCCCAATGCATACCTGCTACCAGTGTATATGTTGACACCTGTCACTTACATATTTGCATTTCTCAATCAATGCAACCAATTCTGCAGCTTCTGCAGAATAATGTAATGAGTGATTCAGCCAAATTTGTCATACAAAGTTGTAACGTCAAAACCCACTTGGCTTCTACCAGTTGCTGGATCTTTTAATGCTGAGTCGTCCACAAACAGCTTCATATCTGCATTTATCAGCTGTACTGTATCTGAGTCACTTAGCTTTTGAAAAGTGTTCAGTCTGACAATAATAAATTCCACAGTCCTAATTGCATTTATCACTGCAGAAATCTTTTGTGATTTACCTCTAAACCTCTGATTAAATTATTTTTATTATTGGGATCAGATGTTTTTTCCCTTCCCATAACCCCTTTTGGTCCAAAGTTCCAAAACTTTCAATACCAATTGTTTTTGTTCTCCTTTGCTTAATAGAACATGGAGATCAGAATTTGATACCTTAAACAATTTGTCCAGTGAGTCAATCTAAGCTACTGAGACAACACAGTGATTACTGTTCTAGTATAACCAACCTAACCTATCGTTAATCTTTAATCTAACTTTCTCTATCACATTCTTTAACTACTTACTCTAACCTTCTCTACCATCCTTTGTGTTAGGATAACATCTGTAATTACATCTGGGTGAGTACCTCAGCATCTCACAAGAAAGTGTTACTTACAGAGGTGAGGGAAGCGTTCAGAATCTTCCATTGATATGCATATATCAAATCCTCTAGTTACATCTACGCCTTGTGATGTTAAAATTAGCATATTACTCAATGAACACATGAAATCTCTACCAATAATATCTATCAGCCAGCGTGGTGACAACAAAAATTAATGTTTAAAATTTCCTTAACCTCATTTTTTTTTTTTAAAACAATGGTACAGTGTATCTCTCTAGCACTGTCGTACCTGTTGCTTCAATTGTTTTAAAACATCTCTAACATTCATTTTTGGAGACTGATTCTGTTTTCACCTGAATCTACCAAAAATGTGATGTCTTTACCATTTACTTTGATTGTGTGTTTTTGCATATATGCATCAGTTCTAACAGTAATTCATATGGTGTGCGTGTTACAGTGCTCTTACGAATTTGGTGAGTAGGTTGAAACTTTCTCTCTGTCTCCGCGTCTGCACCAGATGAATCCTTCACTGTCCCCAGCTCCACCGCTACTCAATCGCACTATGTGTATTGGTTCTCAGGGCAATCCCTGATCCAATGTCCAATTTTGCCACATTTGAAACAAGCGTCAGTTCTTCCACGTCCCCTTCCTCTCCCTCCATGACCTTTCTTGTGCCCGCAGACTTGGTTTTGATATGCTGCCAGCTGTGCCATTCGCAGTCCCTCTGTCAACTGCGTTGCCTTTTTCTTTTTCTTGCTGTTCAAGAGTTTTTCTGCATAATCAGCATTACCCCATGCTGGATTCACCATTCTCCGCTCCTGTGCAGAGACGGATCTTGCCACTTTCGAATACTGAGTCCCCATCTCAGTCATCAGCAGTCTTTGCTGTTCAGTGCTGGTTCCAGTTGCACTGCATACCGCTCCCCCACTTAACACTTGTGGGAGAGATGAAGTGGTAGGTTCTTTCATATTGGTGAATGTCCATGGTCTGTAGATCAGCTGAGTGTTTCCATCTCCTGCAGCCACCTCCACCATCGGTGCTTGCGGGGTTGCATTCAAATCATAAATTGCCTCCTTCCCGGTGCGCCGTGGAGTATGTGCTGCCACATATGGAGTGGTGCATGATGGAGGCCTGTCCACCTCCTCTGCTGCAACAAGCTCGAGGTCTGGATGGAGGTTAGGGACGGCTGGAGCTGCCGCCTGCGCCCTCTGCACCGGTAGCAGCTGAGTGTCCAGCTGGTCATCACACTGCACCGCTGCTGGCTGTGGTTGTCCTCTCGGTGGAGCTGAGTCCAGATCAGGGTCTAGTCGGACACACTGAGACTTGGAGATTAGTTCAATCCCTACCTTTTGTAAACTGTCCCTGATATTCACTTCAGTTAACCAAAATTCACACGCTCCAGTACAAATATCCCTACATTTCTTTTTTCCTTCTAATTTGTCCTCACTAACTCGTTCCTCTCTAACTCTTTCCTCTCTAACTCTACGCTTACCATCACTTATTAACATATACTGAACATTAAGAAAAGAAAGCTGAAGTGGATTAGCATTATCCTTATCTTTCTTTCCTTTATCGATGTTTAAACCCATTTCTCTAGTAGGTTGTCTCAGCAGTTTTAACACAACTCTTATTTATCAATTTAAACTCCCAATTTGTTCAACAAAATACAAAATTTGGAACACCAAAGTTATGCTGATATGGGAAAAGACATTTAGAAATTCCCTAATTTATTTTAATCCGTTCTTTCTTTTTAATTTCCTTTTGTTACAAATTTGTTTTTAGGATTTAGTCTTTCTTAATACCCTGAAAAAGCCAATTATACCCCTAATATACTTAAGTTTACTTAAGTTTACTTAAATTTACTTACCTTTACTTACCTTTGGCGGTTGAGAACTTCTCTCACTCTCTCTTTTTTTTCTCTCTTATTAAAGCAGATTCATTGCAGTGTCGAGATTATCCTGGCTCAGGTCTCAGTCCTTCAGTCCCAGTCACATCTCCAGTGCAAAACTCTATTTACTATGTTATATCATAGTTTGTTAAATCATGAGCTCGACGTCAGAACCCAATATAACAAGTGTATTAAAATCATCAAACACTCCGTATATTTCTATTATTATATCACGTACATATCAATACTCCTTAACTCTGTGACCTCCTCTCAGATCACCAACCTGTTTATTCTAATAACTACGTGATCTCCAAGATCATCAACAGGCTTATTCTATATTAACTCTGTGGTCTCCAAGACCACCCGTGACCTCCAAGATCACCCGAAGCTTCCTTGATTCTACATCCAAACCTTGCCATTCAGACACGTCTGTCACTCACCCTGTGAGAGAATCGTTTCCCTTCTGAATTTGTCTTCCCAGAAAGACAGTGTCTCTGTGCTACTTGGTCCGCCGGATCACAGCAGTGAGAGCACTCTTTGGTTCTCAGGCATCAGGCCCTCACGTCTCTACCCTCTTTTGTCAGGGAGGTTGAGGTCAGAGTCCCAGACTCCCTGCGCAGTTTTACCTTTCAGCCTTGAGATCCAGAGTGTCCTCTCACACGAGTGATCCTGCCAACAACGCCAAATGTGGTGGCAATTTCTGTGAAACAAGCACAAAGTCAAACACTTCTTTCTGAAAGTTTAATTCAGCATCTGCAGATGGACTCATCAGTACACATCACCTGAATGACATGCACAAATGAGCAAAGAACATAGGAGAATCTGTGTTCTTATAACTCTCAGCCCCCTCCCACTAAGCATGCAAAGGTATTTATTACCCTCCTGTAGTTTCACTCAGTGGAGGAGACATCCTGGCCATTTGTTTACATGTTCTGTGGATGACCCCCCCTGTGAGATCCCAGTTGTTTGATCCCAATCAGAGATACAATCATGAGAAGCCATAAAGATTTGGTTTCTCGAGGCCATACAACTCAAGTCTCTTAAGCCACCATCGTAAACCTTAAGGTTGCCCTTTCAGATAAACAATTTGGTGAACCATTTGGTCAGTCATCCACATACATGTCTGCTAATGCAATTAAACATTCACAAATGTAAAAATTTCCATTACATTTCCCCCCTTTGAGCATTTCATGCTCACTAAACAACTATCATTTTTAGACAAACGCATCATCTTGAAATTGAGAATTTCATTCTAGATGAGGGCCCGGAAATTTAAGATATCCAATTGCATTCTTGATTAAAGTACACAAATAGTACACAATCAATACACCAGACCAACAACACTTAAATACAAACAAAAATCTGAATCGATGTCAAATATTCCAATGACACATTTTTCACATTTAAAATACACTATGACCACCAATTCCATGCTTCAGGAATCTGTGTGTCCTTGTTCTTTTCCTCAAACAATAGGCAATTTAAATGAAAAACAATATGCATCAAATTGTCAGATGTATGTATGTATGTATGTGCAGCAATCAGATCAGATTATGTGACCAACACCTCCTTGGCTGGTGAGCATAATGTCCAAAGCCATCCTATTTCGCAGAGCCACATTTCTGAGGCCCTGAATATTGGGAGAAACAAAAATGAAAACCCAACCCCCACTAAGTACAATCCCATCTATTCTGTGTGTTGTTCGCACATTTCCCCACCATGGGAAGAGTCCCTCAAATCCTTTGAAGACACTTTCAATGTGGAACACTCATATCTTCATAATAGTGAGTGCAATCTGTATGGAAGTAAGTGAGGTTAGGTCTCTCATTGATGATCTTTCCTCGCAGTTGTCTTCATGGCTGCATACCATGAATTGACTTCAGGCTTTGTCAGTTCAAACAAGAGTTTCCTTTTTTTTTTTGCCTATGATGCTCAGTTTAGTTTGGTGTTGTTCTTCCTGCCAAGGTTTCACCTGCCATAGCAATGTTGGCAGGACGATGATGACTGTGAGCAAGGACAGGGAACACATCTTTTCCCTTGAACTGCATCCCAGTCGTCCCATCAGGTGTCACTTTTTGTCTGTCGGCGTCATCGTTTATCAGCAGCGTCACCCTAGCCAACCCCCTAATCAATGTGCCGCCTCTTCGTGAGATTGGAGACGTGTGGTCCTAGAGATTTCCACCCCCTCCTTGCTCGCGGACACAAAGCAGTTGAAGGCTGAGGTGCACTCACTGACATCAATGCACGCTGTGTTCTGAAGAATCCACTCCTTGCTCAGGAACCTCCCTGCAATGGCTTGGATACATCCAAGTTGATCTTTCAGCAGCCTTCACTGCCATCTATTTTGCCAGGATTTTGGTAGGGCTTCCTTCACCTATCTGTGGATCTCAAAAAGCATAGGGGACAGGTTGCACAATAAAACATTTCCCTGAGCAGTGCCTTCGCAACTGCTGAAGAGTCCTGTTTAAATGTGGAGAAACACACATGTCAATAAAATCAAGACAGTATTGCTTTCCCTCACTTTGTTCTTCCATAAAATCCCTCAAACAGTTCACTTTATATAATCTGGATTCCTCTTTGTATATTATTATAGTACCAATTATATAACTCTAATGAAAATTTAAAAATAATTTGTGAGTCATTTGTGAGTTTGACAATTCTTTTGTAAACCAATATATCTGTATCTCTTCCTACATTTGGCATCCCCCCTTTGACACTTGGTTCTGACCATGTGTCAACTATGAGGAAACAGATATCTTTCTAAACAGGATTTCCTATTTGTTCCAGACCAAAATGTATAGCCACCAAACAATCCACTTTCCTTCAAACAGTTTTTTTGTTTGTTTTTAACTGAGCTGCCCTTATCTGCAGCTCCTTTAAATCTGTATTTAAATGTTAATGACCCATCAAATACATTAGGTGTTAATGACCTATCAGATTCAGAAACGCCTCGGACAAGCAGACTGTGCTTTGCTGCAGCTTTTGCAGCAGCTTCTGCTCTCACATTCCCCTGTGAAACTGAAAAGTCTTTAAAAAATGCTTCACATTTGCAGAACGCAATTAGTTTGAATAACAACACAGCATCAATCAGAACAGCAACCAATGTATGGTAGGTAATGGGTTTGAGAATTTCCCTTTAGCCAAAAATCTGCCAAATCATATACCACTCCCAATGCATACCTGCTACCAGTGTATATGTTGACACCTGTCACTTACATATTTGCATTTCTCAATCAATGCAACCAATTCTGCAGCTTCTGCAGAATAATGTAATGAGTGATTCAGCCAAATTTGTCATACAAAGTTGTAACGTCAAAACCCACTTGGCTTCTACCAGTTGCTGGATCTTTTAATGCTGAGTCGTCCACAAACAGCTTCATATCTGCATTTATCAGCTGTACTGTATCTGAGTCACTTAGCTTTTGAAAAGTGTTCAGTCTGACAATAATAAATTCCACAGTCCTAATTGCATTTATCACTGCAGAAATCTTTTGTGATTTACCTCTAAACCTCTGATTAAATTATTTTTATTATTGGGATCAGATGTTTTTTCCCTTCCCATAACCCCTTTTGGTCCAAAGTTCCAAAACTTTCAATACCAATTGTTTTTGTTCTCCTTTGCTTAATAGAACATGGAGATCAGAATTTGATACCTTAAACAATTTGTCCAGTGAGTCAATCTAAGCTACTGAGACAACACAGTGATTACTGTTCTAGTATAACCAACCTAACCTATCGTTAATCTTTAATCTAACTTTCTCTATCACATTCTTTAACTACTTACTCTAACCTTCTCTACCATCCTTTGTGTTAGGATAACATCTGTAATTACATCTGGGTGAGTACCTCAGCATCTCACAAGAAAGTGTTACTTACAGAGGTGAGGGAAGCGTTCAGAATCTTCCATTGATATGCATATATCAAATCCTCTAGTTACATCTACGCCTTGTGATGTTAAAATTAGCATATTACTCAATGAACACATGAAATCTCTACCAATAATATCTATCAGCCAGCGTGGTGACAACAAAAATTAATGTTTAAAATTTCCTTAACCTCATTTTTTTTTTTTAAAACAATGGTACAGTGTATCTCTCTAGCACTGTCGTACCTGTTGCTTCAATTGTTTTAAAACATCTCTAACATTCATTTTTGGAGACTGATTCTGTTTTCACCTGAATCTACCAAAAATGTGATGTCTTTACCATTTACTTTGATTGTGTGTTTTTGCATATATGCATCAGTTCTAACAGTAATTCATATGGTGTGCGTGTTACAGTGCTCTTACGAATTTGGTGAGTAGGTTGAAACTTTCTCTCTGTCTCCGCGTCTGCACCAGATGAATCCTTCACTGTCCCCAGCTCCACCGCTACTCAATCGCACTATGTGTATTGGTTCTCAGGGCAATCCCTGATCCAATGTCCAATTTTGCCACATTTGAAACAAGCGTCAGTTCTTCCACGTCCCCTTCCTCTCCCTCCATGACCTTTCTTGTGCCCGCAGACTTGGTTTTGATATGCTGCCAGCTGTGCCATTCGCAGTCCCTCTGTCAACTGCGTTGCCTTTTTCTTTTTCTTGCTGTTCAAGAGTTTTTCTGCATAATCAGCATTACCCCATGCTGGATTCACCATTCTCCGCTCCTGTGCAGAGACGGATCTTGCCACTTTCGAATACTGAGTCCCCATCTCAGTCATCAGCAGTCTTTGCTGTTCAGTGCTGGTTCCAGTTGCACTGCATACCGCTCCCCCACTTAACACTTGTGGGAGAGATGAAGTGGTAGGTTCTTTCATATTGGTGAATGTCCATGGTCTGTAGATCAGCTGAGTGTTTCCATCTCCTGCAGCCACCTCCACCATCGGTGCTTGCGGGGTTGCATTCAAATCATAAATTGCCTCCTTCCCGGTGCGCCGTGGAGTATGTGCTGCCACATATGGAGTGGTGCATGATGGAGGCCTGTCCACCTCCTCTGCTGCAACAAGCTCGAGGTCTGGATGGAGGTTAGGGACGGCTGGAGCTGCCGCCTGCGCCCTCTGCACCGGTAGCAGCTGAGTGTCCAGCTGGTCATCACACTGCACCGCTGCTGGCTGTGGTTGTCCTCTCGGTGGAGCTGAGTCCAGATCAGGGTCTAGTCGGACACACTGAGACTTGGAGATTAGTTCAATCCCTACCTTTTGTAAACTGTCCCTGATATTCACTTCAGTTAACCAAAATTCACACGCTCCAGTACAAATATCCCTACATTTCTTTTTTCCTTCTAATTTGTCCTCACTAACTCGTTCCTCTCTAACTCTTTCCTCTCTAACTCTACGCTTACCATCACTTATTAACATATACTGAACATTAAGAAAAGAAAGCTGAAGTGGATTAGCATTATCCTTATCTTTCTTTCCTTTATCGATGTTTAAACCCATTTCTCTAGTAGGTTGTCTCAGCAGTTTTAACACAACTCTTATTTATCAATTTAAACTCCCAATTTGTTCAACAAAATACAAAATTTGGAACACCAAAGTTATGCTGATATGGGAAAAGACATTTAGAAATTCCCTAATTTATTTTAATCCGTTCTTTCTTTTTAATTTCCTTTTGTTACAAATTTGTTTTTAGGATTTAGTCTTTCTTAATACCCTGAAAAAGCCAATTATACCCCTAATATACTTAAGTTTACTTAAGTTTACTTAAATTTACTTACCTTTACTTACCTTTGGCGGTTGAGAACTTCTCTCACTCTCTCTTTTTTTTCTCTCTTATTAAAGCAGATTCATTGCAGTGTCGAGATTATCCTGGCTCAGGTCTCAGTCCTTCAGTCCCAGTCACATCTCCAGTGCAAAACTCTATTTACTATGTTATATCATAGTTTGTTAAATCATGAGCTCGACGTCAGAACCCAATATAACAAGTGTATTAAAATCATCAAACACTCCGTATATTTCTATTATTATATCACGTACATATCAATACTCCTTAACTCTGTGACCTCCTCTCAGATCACCAACCTGTTTATTCTAATAACTACGTGATCTCCAAGATCATCAACAGGCTTATTCTATATTAACTCTGTGGTCTCCAAGACCACCCGTGACCTCCAAGATCACCCGAAGCTTCCTTGATTCTACATCCAAACCTTGCCATTCAGACACGTCTGTCACTCACCCTGTGAGAGAATCGTTTCCCTTCTGAATTTGTCTTCCCAGAAAGACAGTGTCTCTGTGCTACTTGGTCCGCCGGATCACAGCAGTGAGAGCACTCTTTGGTTCTCAGGCATCAGGCCCTCACGTCTCTACCCTCTTTTGTCAGGGAGGTTGAGGTCAGAGTCCCAGACTCCCTGCGCAGTTTTACCTTTCAGCCTTGAGATCCAGAGTGTCCTCTCACACGAGTGATCCTGCCAACAACGCCAAATGTGGTGGCAATTTCTGTGAAACAAGCACAAAGTCAAACACTTCTTTCTGAAAGTTTAATTCAGCATCTGCAGATGGACTCATCAGTACACATCACCTGAATGACATGCACAAATGAGCAAAGAACATAGGAGAATCTGTGTTCTTATAACTCTCAGCCCCCTCCCACTAAGCATGCAAAGGTATTTATTACCCTCCTGTAGTTTCACTCAGTGGAGGAGACATCCTGGCCATTTGTTTACATGTTCTGTGGATGACCCCCCCTGTGAGATCCCAGTTGTTTGATCCCAATCAGAGATACAATCATGAGAAGCCATAAAGATTTGGTTTCTCGAGGCCATACAACTCAAGTCTCTTAAGCCACCATCGTAAACCTTAAGGTTGCCCTTTCAGATAAACAATTTGGTGAACCATTTGGTCAGTCATCCACATACATGTCTGCTAATGCAATTAAACATTCACAAATGTAAAAATTTCCATTACATTTCCCCCCTTTGAGCATTTCATGCTCACTAAACAACTATCATTTTTAGACAAACGCATCATCTTGAAATTGAGAATTTCATTCTAGATGAGGGCCCGGAAATTTAAGATATCCAATTGCATTCTTGATTAAAGTACACAAATAGTACACAATCAATACACCAGACCAACAACACTTAAATACAAACAAAAATCTGAATCGATGTCAAATATTCCAATGACACATTTTTCACATTTAAAATACACTATGACCACCAATTCCATGCTTCAGGAATCTGTGTGTCCTTGTTCTTTTCCTCAAACAATAGGCAATTTAAATGAAAAACAATATGCATCAAATTGTCAGATGTATGTATGTATGTATGTGCAGCAATCAGATCAGATTATGTGACCAACACCTCCTTGGCTGGTGAGCATAATGTCCAAAGCCATCCTATTTCGCAGAGCCACATTTCTGAGGCCCTGAATATTGGGAGAAACAAAAATGAAAACCCAACCCCCACTAAGTACAATCCCATCTATTCTGTGTGTTGTTCGCACATTTCCCCACCATGGGAAGAGTCCCTCAAATCCTTTGAAGACACTTTCAATGTGGAACACTCATATCTTCATAATAGTGAGTGCAATCTGTATGGAAGTAAGTGAGGTTAGGTCTCTCATTGATGATCTTTCCTCGCAGTTGTCTTCATGGCTGCATACCATGAATTGACTTCAGGCTTTGTCAGTTCAAACAAGAGTTTCCTTTTTTTTTTTGCCTATGATGCTCAGTTTAGTTTGGTGTTGTTCTTCCTGCCAAGGTTTCACCTGCCATAGCAATGTTGGCAGGACGATGATGACTGTGAGCAAGGACAGGGAACACATCTTTTCCCTTGAACTGCATCCCAGTCGTCCCATCAGGTGTCACTTTTTGTCTGTCGGCGTCATCGTTTATCAGCAGCGTCACCCTAGCCAACCCCCTAATCAATGTGCCGCCTCTTCGTGAGATTGGAGACGTGTGGTCCTAGAGATTTCCACCCCCTCCTTGCTCGCGGACACAAAGCAGTTGAAGGCTGAGGTGCACTCACTGACATCAATGCACGCTGTGTTCTGAAGAATCCACTCCTTGCTCAGGAACCTCCCTGCAATGGCTTGGATACATCCAAGTTGATCTTTCAGCAGCCTTCACTGCCATCTATTTTGCCAGGATTTTGGTAGGGCTTCCTTCACCTATCTGTGGATCTCAAAAAGCATAGGGGACAGGTTGCACAATAAAACATTTCCCTGAGCAGTGCCTTCGCAACTGCTGAAGAGTCCTGTTTAAATGTGGAGAAACACACATGTCAATAAAATCAAGACAGTATTGCTTTCCCTCACTTTGTTCTTCCATAAAATCCCTCAAACAGTTCACTTTATATAATCTGGATTCCTCTTTGTATATTATTATAGTACCAATTATATAACTCTAATGAAAATTTAAAAATAATTTGTGAGTCATTTGTGAGTTTGACAATTCTTTTGTAAACCAATATATCTGTATCTCTTCCTACATTTGGCATCCCCCCTTTGACACTTGGTTCTGACCATGTGTCAACTATGAGGAAACAGATATCTTTCTAAACAGGATTTCCTATTTGTTCCAGACCAAAATGTATAGCCACCAAACAATCCACTTCCCTTCAAACAGTTTTTTTGTTTGTTTTTAACTGAGCTGCCCTTATCTGCAGCTCCTTTAAATCTGTATTTAAATGTTAATGACCCATCAAATACATTAGGTGTTAATGACCTATCAGATTCAGAAACGCCTCGGACAAGCAGACTGTGCTTTGCTGCAGCTTTTGCAGCAGCTTCTGCTCTCACATTCCCCTGTGAAACTGAAAAGTCTTTAAAAAATGCTTCACATTTGCAGAACGCAATTAGTTTGAATAACAACACAGCATCAATCAGAACAGCAACCAATGTATGGTAGGTAATGGGTTTGAGAATTTCCCTTTAGCCAAAAATCTGCCAAATCATATACCACTCCCAATGCATACCTGCTACCAGTGTATATGTTGACACCTGTCACTTACATATTTGCATTTCTCAATCAATGCAACCAATTCTGCAGCTTCTGCAGAATAATGTAATGAGTGATTCAGCCAAATTTGTCATACAAAGTTGTAACGTCAAAACCCACTTGGCTTCTACCAGTTGCTGGATCTTTTAATGCTGAGTCGTCCACAAACAGCTTCATATCTGCATTTATCAGCTGTACTGTATCTGAGTCACTTAGCTTTTGAAAAGTGTTCAGTCTGACAATAATAAATTCCACAGTCCTAATTGCATTTATCACTGCAGAAATCTTTTGTGATTTACCTCTAAACCTCTGATTAAATTATTTTTATTATTGGGATCAGATGTTTTTTCCCTTCCCATAACCCCTTTTGGTCCAAAGTTCCAAAACTTTCAATACCAATTGTTTTTGTTCTCCTTTGCTTAATAGAACATGGAGATCAGAATTTGATACCTTAAACAATTTGTCCAGTGAGTCAATCTAAGCTACTGAGACAACACAGTGATTACTGTTCTAGTATAACCAACCTAACCTATCGTTAATCTTTAATCTAACTTTCTCTATCACATTCTTTAACTACTTACTCTAACCTTCTCTACCATCCTTTGTGTTAGGATAACATCTGTAATTACATCTGGGTGAGTACCTCAGCATCTCACAAGAAAGTGTTACTTACAGAGGTGAGGGAAGCGTTCAGAATCTTCCATTGATATGCATATATCAAATCCTCTAGTTACATCTACGCCTTGTGATGTTAAAATTAGCATATTACTCAATGAACACATGAAATCTCTACCAATAATATCTATCAGCCAGCGTGGTGACAACAAAAATTAATGTTTAAAATTTCCTTAACCTCATTTTTTTTTTTAAAACAATGGTACAGTGTATCTCTCTAGCACTGTCGTACCTGTTGCTTCAATTGTTTTAAAACATCTCTAACATTCATTTTTGGAGACTGATTCTGTTTTCACCTGAATCTACCAAAAATGTGATGTCTTTACCATTTACTTTGATTGTGTGTTTTTGCATATATGCATCAGTTCTAACAGTAATTCATATGGTGTGCGTGTTACAGTGCTCTTACGAATTTGGTGAGTAGGTTGAAACTTTCTCTCTGTCTCCGCGTCTGCACCAGATGAATCCTTCACTGTCCCCAGCTCCACCGCTACTCAATCGCACTATGTGTATTGGTTCTCAGGGCAATCCCTGATCCAATGTCCAATTTTGCCACATTTGAAACAAGCGTCAGTTCTTCCACGTCCCCTTCCTCTCCCTCCATGACCTTTCTTGTGCCCGCAGACTTGGTTTTGATATGCTGCCAGCTGTGCCATTCGCAGTCCCTCTGTCAACTGCGTTGCCTTTTTCTTTTTCTTGCTGTTCAAGAGTTTTTCTGCATAATCAGCATTACCCCATGCTGGATTCACCATTCTCCGCTCCTGTGCAGAGACGGATCTTGCCACTTTCGAATACTGAGTCCCCATCTCAGTCATCAGCAGTCTTTGCTGTTCAGTGCTGGTTCCAGTTGCACTGCATACCGCTCCCCCACTTAACACTTGTGGGAGAGATGAAGTGGTAGGTTCTTTCATATTGGTGAATGTCCATGGTCTGTAGATCAGCTGAGTGTTTCCATCTCCTGCAGCCACCTCCACCATCGGTGCTTGCGGGGTTGCATTCAAATCATAAATTGCCTCCTTCCCGGTGCGCCGTGGAGTATGTGCTGCCACATATGGAGTGGTGCATGATGGAGGCCTGTCCACCTCCTCTGCTGCAACAAGCTCGAGGTCTGGATGGAGGTTAGGGACGGCTGGAGCTGCCGCCTGCGCCCTCTGCACCGGTAGCAGCTGAGTGTCCTGCTGGTCATCACACTGCACCGCTGCTGGCTGTGGTTGTCCTCTCGGTGGAGCTGAGTCCAGATCAGGGTCTAGTCGGACACACTGAGACTTGGAGATTAGTTCAATCCCTACCTTTTGTAAACTGTCCCTGATATTCACTTCAGTTAACCAAAATTCACACGCTCCAGTACAAATATCCCTACATTTCTTTTTTCCTTCTAATTTGTCCTCACTAACTCGTTCCTCTCTAACTCTTTCCTCTCTAACTCTACGCTTACCATCACTTATTAACATATACTGAACATTAAGAAAAGAAAGCTGAAGTGGATTAGCATTATCCTTATCTTTCTTTCCTTTATCGATGTTTAAACCCATTTCTCTAGTAGGTTGTCTCAGCAGTTTTAACACAACTCTTATTTATCAATTTAAACTCCCAATTTGTTCAACAAAATATAAAATTTGGAAGACCAAAGTTATGCTGATATGGGAAAAGACATTTAGAAATTCCCTAATTTATTTTAATCCGTTCTTTCTTTTTAATTTCCTTTTGTTAAAAATTTGTTTTTAGGATTTAGTCTTTCTTAATACCCTGAAAAAGCCAATTATACCCCTAATATACTTAAGTTTACTTAAGTTTACTTAAGTTTACTTAAATTTACTTACCTTTACTTACCTTTGGCGGTTGAGAACTTCTCTCACTCTCTCTTTTTTTTCTCTCTTATTAAAGCAGATTCATTGCAGTGTCGAGATTATCCTGGCTCAGGTCTCAGTCCTTCAGTCCCAGTCACATCTCCAGTGCAAAACTCTATTTACTATGTTATATCATAGTTTGTTAAATCATGAGCTCGACGTCAGAACCCAATATAACAAGTGTATTAAAATCATCAAACACTCCGTATATTTCTATTATTATATCACGTACATATCAATACTCCTTAACTCTGTGACCTCCTCTCAGATCACCAACCTGTTTATTCTAATAACTACGTGATCTCCAAGATCATCAACAGGCTTATTCTATATTAACTCTGTGGTCTCCAAGACCACCCGTGACCTCCAAGATCACCCGAAGCTTCCTTGATTCTACATCCAAACCTTGCCATTCAGACACGTCTGTCACTCACCCTGTGAGAGAATCGTTTCCCTTCTGAATTTGTCTTCCCAGAAAGACAGTGTCTCTGTGCTACTTGGTCCGCCGGATCACAGCAGTGAGAGCACTCTTTGGTTCTCAGGCATCAGGCCCTCACGTCTCTACCCTCTTTTGTCAGGGAGGTTGAGGTCAGAGTCCCAGACTCCCTGCGCAGTTTTACCTTTCAGCCTTGAGATCCAGAGTGTCCTCTCACACGAGTGATCCTGCCAACAACGCCAAATGTGGTGGCAATTTCTGTGAAACAAGCACAAAGTCAAACACTTCTTTCTGAAAGTTTAATTCAGCATCTGCAGATGGACTCATCAGTACACATCACCTGAATGACATGCACAAATGAGCAAAGAACTTAGGAGAATCTGTGTTCTTATAACTCTCAGCCCCCTCCCACTAAGCATTCAAAGGTATTTATTACCCTCCTGTAGTTTCACTCAGTGGAGGAGACATCCTGGCCATTTGTTTACATGTTCTGTGGATGACCCCCCCTGTGAGATCCCAGTTGTTTGATCCCAATCAGAGATACCATGAGAAGCCATAAAGATTTGGTTTCTCGAGGCCATACAACTCAAGTCTCTTAAGCCACCATCGTAAACCTTAAGGTTGCCCTTTCAGATAAACAATTTGGTGAACCATTTGGTCAGTCATCCACATACATGTCTGCTAATGCAATTAAACATTAACAAATGTAAAAATTTCCATTACAATACCTTACAATATACTGTGATGTTAACTGTGTTCTGAGAAGGTTTTTGAAATATATGGGGATTTATGTAGATAACATTTATTTGACAACTTGTACCATTTCTATTTGGGGGGGAAATTTCACAGCTATGCTCAGTATCAAATTCTAAATCCACATTAAAAAATTGAGGAGTAAAAAAATATGAAAAGATGAGGAGGGAGGTTGATTTTCATGTGATTTTTATTGTGTTGTAGACTGGTTTGTTTGAAATGTCCCCCAGGCAAAATGAAACATGCGTAACTTGTAGTGACTACAGTATCAGTATAGTGCCTGGAAAAGATAATTTTGGATACATGCCTCGAGCTGCAACTGACACAGAAAGTAATGCATGTAAGACACATTGTCATCATCCACAGGGTCTCCTCCTGTGTCCTTTCACCTCCCCTCTATAATGTGTATACTGATGACTGCCGCAGCTGGCATGACAACAGATTACTTTTCAAATTTGCTGATGACTCTGTGACAGTCAGTCTCCTCCATGCAGATGAGAACAACCATGGTCCCATTGTGGATTGTGAATCTGTATTGGTGTGACTGTGCATTTTTACTACTAAATGTGACAAAAACCAAGGACATAAGTTTTAGGCATCAGTCCTCAAACTCTTAGAATACTATCATCAAGGGACATGTGGTAGACTTTGTAGAGAACTACAAGTACCTTGGGATGATTATTAACTATGATCTCTCTGATGTTCCTGATGATGGCTGTTTGTATTACAGATAGCAAGTGGCTGATCCCTTATTCAGTAGAACATGTACTTGCACAATGTAACTTGTACAATGCTCAATGATATAGATATCCATTTCAGATTTCTGCAACATACTTTGTAATTGTATCCATAATTAATTATGAAAATAAATCCAGTTTATGATTTGTGATATATGACAATTTGATTCTGACTGATCATAATTCAAGGTCAGCTTTAATTTGCCTCAATTCAAGATACTTTAAATTAAGTTTAAAGTGAGAATGTCATAGTAGAAATCCTGAACTTGAATTGTGACTAATGAAGCATTGTGTTAGTTCATGCAGGACACAGAGTCATGTGCTCAGCTACCGATAGGTTTATGGGTGCTCGTCAGTCACCCACCAATCACAGCCCATTCTCTCACCAAAGTGGTCTCTTTAAATAAGACCTCATCCTCACTGATCCCTGCTCAGCTCTAACACTTTTAGCACTGTAGTGGAAATGTTACATTTTTGTATGTATAATTGCATGAGCAAAGATGTATGTGGAGGACTGACCAAATGGTTTATATAGGGGCATCATTGGCTTTTTGACGTTATTAACAAAGAATTCAATCCTAAAATAAAAAATAAATAAAAAACAAATTTTAAGAAAAGTAAATTAGAAATAATTTGGGAATTTCTAATGTTTTTCCCATATCAGCATAACTTTGGTCCTCCAAAATTTGTATTTTGTTGAACAAATGGGATTGAAAGTTTTAGAACTTTGGACCAAAAGGGGTTATGGGAGGGGAAAAGACATGTGATCTCAATAATAATAATGATGATTTAAACAGATGTTAAGAAGTAAATCACAAAATATTTATGCAGTGATAAATGCAATTAGGAGTGTTGAGCTCCTTCCTGATTAGACTTTATCATTGTCAGACATACACCAAAAGTAGGGACATCTTTTGGATGTGATTGATGAAGGATCAAAGATCAAATGGCAAGGTCACTAGCACCTCACAAAGCACACTTCTTGCCTTGTATATGCAATATATATCCAAAATGCCTTCAGGGAATTCTTTCATATTTGTTTCTTTCATATTCATATGAATTTGGATTTCATTTTGGTAGCCAAATGTCACAGTGTTCTCACAAAGTATGTAAATATTTTTCCTTAAATTGATATCTAAAGATCAGCTCATGGGAATGTCGTCAAACTTGGTAAAAACATTAACTTAAACTCAAAGATGAAGGATTTTATTCCCTTCGAAGTTAAAGGTCAGAGTTACCTCACGTCACTGTGAATGTGATATATTAGGACTGTCAGTAGGGAATTTCATTATATCTGGTAACTTGGACTCACTGCTTGAGGGAATTCCTTCTCAATGGAGTCACTTGGACTCAAACAAATTAAAGTGGTCAAGGATCAAGGTTCACAGTGACCTTATACGAATTTTGTCTTAATAATGTTTAGAGGGTTAGGGTTACCTTTTAAGGACTTTTTTGGGTTCATATTTTTGCCATAATGAAAATTGAGCTGCCTTTCACTTTCTCAAAAAATTTTCGTAAAAAAAATTGAAATATTATAAACAAATAGTGGGCATCATCCTGAACGAGGATGAGGTGAAGATTCTAAGTCAGCTCTTAAGGATTTTTTTTTTAGGTAAAAAAAAGACCTATCCTAACACATAATAGGAGAAGGTTATGGATGCCATAATTAAAATTTAACTGACTTTCCATAAAGTTGTGGTTTCTCAAGGCCATAAAACTCAAGTCTCTTAAGCCACCATCGTAAACCTTAAAGTTGCCCTTTTAGATGAACAATTTGGTCAACCATTTGGTCAGTCCTCAACATACAGTACATGTCTGCTCATGCAATTATACATACACAAATGTAACATTTCCATTACAGTGCTAAAAGTGTTATAGCTGAGCAGGGATCAATGAGGATGAGGTTGTATTTAAAGGGACCGCTTTGGTGAGAGAATGGGCTGTGATTGGTGAGTGACTGACGAGCACCCATGAACCTATCGGTAGCTGAGCACATGACTCTGTGTCCTGCATGATATAACATGTCCATGTTCCATGCTGTTTATTTAAAAATAATTTACTTGTCTTCTTGTACAATACTCAATGATATAGATATCCATTCCAGATTTCTGCAACATACTTTGTAATTTTATCCATAATTAATTATGTAAATAAATCCAGTTTATGATTTGTGATATATGACAATTTGATTGTGACTGATCATAATTCAAGGTCAGCTTTAATTTGCCTCAATTTGAGATACCTTAAATTAAGTTTAAAGTGAGAATGTCACTGTGGAAATCCTGAACCGATAGGTTCATGGGTGCTCATCAGTCACTCACCAATCACAGCCCATTCTCTCACCAAAGCGGTCCCTTTAAATAAGACCTCATCCTCACTGATCCCTGCTCAGCTATAACACTTTTAGCACTGTAATGGAAATGTTACATTTGTGTATGTATAATTGCATGAGCAAAGATATATGTGGAGGACTGACCAAATGGTTGACCAAATTGTTCATCTAAAAGGGCAACTTTAAGGTTTACGATGGTGGCTTACTGACTGACTCCCAGCAGACCTCAGTTTACACACTGTCTCCTTCCATTAGACAGACAATCCCCATTCCCGCAGCTTGTCAATATTATTCAAAGGTTTATTGTAAAGTTGTTTAATGTTGTAAATAGATATTTAAGGACCCGTGACTTGCCAATTCATTTACATGAAATACTAAGATGACCACATCCTCTCTTAGAGGATGCAGGCTTATGCTCCTGGTAAATATGCCATAAGTAACAAGTTTGCAAAACAGGAAGTGCTGGATGACGCCCAGCCTCACAGACCTTTGTCTTTGACATTTCCTCAATAGAATAACAGAAGAAATTTGAATATCCTTTTATCTTTCAACAACATAAAAAGAGAGGATGGCACAGTGTTAAATAAACATCTGCCCCCAGCTGGTAAATTTAAAGAGAACAATTAATCCTGATGACTTTGTGAGAATTATGGTGTTAGGTATCGATCTTCACATTTTATCGGAGGTGATCATTTTTGTCAGTGAATAATTACTTAAGAAAGAGTAATTGTTTTCTTATTGTCTTGAACTCTCCCTCAGCTCTCTCTCTTTCCAATTCATGTCCATCACTGTGGTGTAAAGGCAATATCATTATTAACTGAACATAATAACAAATCCATGTTGCTGTTTAAACTCTGCAATAAATCTGCAGAAAGAGCATGGCCAGTGTAGTTCACCTAGTTCATTGCCATTGCAGGACTTTTTAAAATCCAGCACATAGGTTTTTGAGCATGAACTGTACATTCATGCTGTACTCTAAAGTCTTGCCACAGCATCATAACCGGGTTCAAGTTGAGAGCTAACATTTGGTGTTTGTCCTGATGCCTATGTAATTACGTGCTCAGGACATTATGTGTTGCTCTACAAATTGTTTGGAGTGTCCAGGCAGTTGTATTGGCAGTTTGCTACTGCATGGCGTGAGTTTGGTTGCTTTGCAGCTTGTTTTTTCGAATTTAACTGTTGCTTGTGGGTATCGTTGTGTTATTGCGAAGTTGTGCTCTCCCTGTTGTTAAAAAAAATCCACTGTGTGTGTGTATGTGTGTGCAGAGGTGATAAAAGCACACACATTCTTTACTCAAGTAGAGGTACAGATACTTGTATTAAAAATAACTTGAGCTGAAGTTTAACCACTGTTTCGGATTCTTTAACCAAGTAAAAGTATAAAAGTACAGGTTCTGAAATGTACTTTGACTTCTTTAACTGAACTACTCTTACTTCAAATAAAGTAAAAAACAATTCACTTAAACGGAGGGTTAAAGCAAAGATTTTTGAGCATGAAAAACTGTCCACAAGAAAATGAGTACAATGTATTGAATGAAGTATTTTCTTAAAAGGTCCAGTGTATAAGACTTAGGAGAAAGTGATCTATTGGCAAGAATTGAATATAAAATAATCCACCAGTGGGCAATCGTCAAAATTGTACAGATTGAACAGAATGGGCCCTGCTAGATGTAAATACTTTATATTTACATCAGGAGCGCGTCCAAACTGGACAAACTAAAGCTTTTGAGTTTTTATGTCAGCTGAAGTTCACCACAGGTTCTACTTCCCACCTCTGAGAGTGTTTATGTACATATGATATTCATTAGCGATATTCACTGCCACTAGATGTCGCACTAGCAGCAGTATCTCAAACCATAGCAAATGTGGAGGTAATCCTGTAATTCTTGTAATGGGAATTTTTACATTTGTGAATGTTTAATTGCATTAGCAGACATGTATGTGGAGGACTTACCAAATGGTTCACCAAATTGTTTATCTGAAAGGGCAACCTTAAGGTTTACGATGGTGGCTTAAGAGACTTGAGTTGTATGGCCTCGAGAAACCAAAACTTTATGGTGTCTCATGGTATCTCTGATTGGGATCTCACACCTGGGGTCTCACAGGGGGGTCATCCACAGAACATGTAAACAAATGGACAGGATGTCTCCTCCACTGAGTGAAACTACAGGAGGGTAATAAATACCTTTGAATGCTTAGTGGGAGGGGGCTGAGAGTTATAAGAACACAGATTCTCCTGTGTTCTTTGCTCATTTGTGCATGTCATTCAGGTGATGTGTACTGATGAGTCCATCTGCAGATGCTGAATTAAACTTTCAGAAAGAAGTGTTTGACTTTGTGCTTGTTTCACAGAAATTGCCACCACAATTTTGGCGTTGTCGGCAGGATCACTCGTGTGAGAGCACACTCTGGATCTCAAGGCTGAAAGGTAAAACTGCGCAGGGAGTCTGGGACTCTGACCTCAACCTCCCTGACAAAAGAGGGTAGAGACGTGAGGGCCTGATGCCTGAGAACCAAAGAGTGCTCTCACTGTTGTGATCCGGCGGACCAAGTAGCACGGAGACACTGTCTTTCTGGGAAGACAAATTCAGAAGGGAAACGATTCTCTCACAGGGTGAGTGACAGACGTGTCTGCATGGCAAGGTTTGGAACCGATGTAGAATCAAGGAAGCTTCGGGTGATCTTGGAGGTCACGGGTGGTCTTGGAGACCACAGAGTTAATATAGAATAAGCCTGTTGATGATCTTGGAGATCACGTAGTTATTAGAGTAAACAGGTTGGTGATCTGAGAGGAGGTCACAGAGTTAAGGAGTAGTGTTTGTTGATTTTAGTACACTTGTTATATTGGGTTCTGACGTCGAGCTCATGATTTAACAAACTATGATATAATATAGTAAATAGAGTTTTGCACTTGAGATGTGACTGGGACTGAAGGACTGAGACCTGAGCCAGGATAATCTCGACACTGCAATGAATCTGCTTTAATAAGAGAAAAAAAAGAGAGAGTGAGAGAAGTTCTCAACCGCCAAAGGTAAGTAAAGGTAAGTAAATTTAAGTAAACTTAAGTATATTAGGGGTATAATTGGCTTTTTGAGGTTATTAAGAAAGACTTAAATCCTAAAATTAAAATCCTAAAAACATTTTTTTAACAAAAGGAAATTAAAAAGAAAGAACGGATTAAAATAAATTAGGGAATTTCTAAATGTCTTTTCCCATATCAGCATAATTTTGGTCTTCCAAATTTTGTATTTTGTTGAACAAATTGGGAGTTTAAATTGATAAATAAGAGTTGTGTTAAAACTGCTGAGACAACCTACTAGAGAAATGGGTTTAAACATCGGTAAAGGAAAGAAAGATAAGGATAATGCTAATCCACTTCAGCTTTCTTTTCTTAATGTTCAGTATATGTTAATAAGTGATGGTAAGCGTAGAGTTAGAGAGGAACGAGTTAGTGAGGAAAAATTAGAAGGAAAAAAGAAATGTAGGGATATTTGTACTGGAGCGTGTGAATTTTGGTTAACTGAAGTGAATATCAGGGACAGTTTACAAAAGGTAGGGATTGAACTAATCTCCAAGTCTCAGTGTGTCCGACTAGACCCTGATCTGGACTCAGCTCCACCGAGAGGACAACCACAGCCAGCAGCGGTGCAGTGTGATGACCAGCAGGACACTCAGCTGCTACCGGTGCAGAGGGCGCAGGCGGCAGCTCCAGCCGTCCCTAACCTCCATCCAGACCTCGAGCTTGTTGCAGCAGAGGAGGTGGACAGGCCTCCATCATGCACCACTCCATATCTGGGAGCACATACTCCACGGCGCACCGGGAAGGAGGCAATTTATGATTTGAATGCAACCCCGCAAGCACCGATGGTGGAGGTGGCTGCAGGAGATGGAAACACTCAGCTGATCTATAGACCATGGACATTCACCAATATGAAAGAACCTACCATTTCATCTCTCCCACAAGTGTTAAGTGGGGGAGCGGTATGCAGTGCAACTGGAACCAGCACTGAACAGCAAAGACTGCTGATGACTGAGATGGGGACTCAGTATTCAAAAGTGGCAAGATCCGTCTCTGCACAGGAGCGGAGAATGGTGAATCCAGCATGGGGTAATGCTGATTATGCAGAAAAACTCTTGAACAGCAAGAAAAAGAAAAAGGCAACGCAGTTGACAGAGGGACTGCGAATGGCACAGCTGGCAGCATATCAAAACCAAGTCTGCGGGCACAAGAAAGGTCATGGAGGGAGAGGAAGGGGACGTGGAAGAACTGACGCTTGTTTCAAATGTGGCAAAATTGGACATTGGATCAGGGATTGCCCTGAGAACCAATACACATAGTGCGATTGAGTAGCGGTGGAGCTGGGGACAGTGAAGGATTCATCTGGTGCAGACGCGGAGACAGAGAGAAAGTTTCAACCTACTCACCAAATTCGTAAGAGCACTGTAACACGCACACCATGTGAATTACTGTTAGAACTTATGCATATATGCAAAAACACACAATCAAAGTAAATGGTAAAGACATCACATTTTTGGTAGATTCAGGTGAAAACAGACTCAGTCATTTAATGTGAAGAGTTTAATATAACTCCAAAAATGAATGTTAGAGATGTTTTAAAACAATTGAAGCAACAGGTACGACAGTGATAGAGAGATACACTGTACTATTGTTTAAAAAAAAAAAAATGAGGTTAAGGAAATTTTAAACATTAATTTTTGTTGTCACCACACTGGCTGATAGATTTTATTGGTAGAGATTTGATGTGTTCATTGAGTAATATGCTAATTTTAACATCACAAGGCTTAGATGTAACTAGAGGATTTGATATATGCATATCAATGGAAGATTCTGAACGCTTCCCTCACCTCTGTAAGTAACACTTTCTTGTGAGATGCTGAGGTACTCACCCAGATGTAATTACAGATGTTATGCTAACACAAAGGATGGTAGAGAAGGTTAGAGTAAGTAGTTAAAGAATGTGATAGAGAAAGTTAGATTAAAGATTAACGATAGGTTAGGTTGGTTATACTAGAACAGTAATCACTGTGTTGTCTCAGTAGCTTAGATTGACTCACTGGACAAATTGTTTAAGGTATCAAATTCTGATCTCCATGTTCTATTAAGCAAAGGAGAACAAAAACAATTGGTATTGAAAGTTTTGGAACTTTGGACCAAAAGGGGTTATGGGAAGGGAAAAAACATCTGATCCCAATAATAATAATAATTTAATCAGAGGTTTAGAGGTAAATCACAAAAGATTTCTGCAGTGATAAATGCAATTAGGACTGTGGAATTTATTATTGTCAGACTGAACACTTTTCAAAAGCTAAGTGACTCAGATACAGTACAGCTGATAAATGCAGATATGAAGCTGTTTGTGGACGACTCAGCATTAAAAGATCCAGCAACTGGTAGAAGCCAAGTGGGTTTTGATGTTACAACTTTGTATAACAAATTTGGCTGAATCACTCATTACATTATTCTGCAGAAGCTGCAGAATTGGTTGCATTGATTGAGAAATGCAAATATGTAAGTGACAGGTGTCAACATATACACTGGTAGCAGGTATGCATTGGGAGTGGTATATGATCTGGCAGATTTTTGGCTAAAGGGAAATTCTCAAACCCATTACCTACCATACATTGGTTGCTGTTCTGATTGATGCTGTGTTGTTATTCAAACTAATTGCTGTCTGCAAATGTGAAGCATTTTTTAAAGACTTTTCAGTTTCACAGGGGAATGTGAGAGCAGAAGCTGCTGCAAAAGCTGCAGCAAAGCACAGTTTGCTTGTCCGAGGCGTTTCTGAATCTGATAGGTCATTAACACCTAATGTATTTGATGGGTCATTAACATTTAAATACAGATTTACAGGAGCTGCAGATAAGGGCAGCTCAGTTAAAAACAAACAAAAAAAACAGTTTGAAGGAAAGTGGATTGTTTGGTGGCTATACATTTTGGTCTGGAACAAATAGGAAATCCTGTTTAGGAAGATATCTGTTTCCTCATAGTTGACACATGGTCAGAACCAAGTGTCAAAGGGGGGATGCCAAATGTAGGAAGAGATACAGATATATTGGTTTACAAAAGAATTGTCAAACTCACAAATTACTCACAAATTATTTTTAAGTTTTCATTAGAGTTATATAATTGGTACTATAATAACATACAAAGAGGAATCCAGATTATATAAAGTGAACTGTTTGAGGGATTTTATGGAAGAACAAAGTGAGGGAAAGCAATACTGTCTTGATTTTATTGACATGTGTGTTTCTCCACAGGACTCTTCAGCAGTTGCGAAGGCACTGCTCAGGGAAATGTTTTATTGTGCAACCTGTCCCCTATGCTTTTTGAGATCCACAGATAGGTGAAGGAAGCCCTACCAAAATCCATAGATGGCAGTGAAGGCTGCTGAAAGATCAACTTGGATGTTTGCAAGCCATTGCAGGGAGGTTCCTGAGCAAGGAGTGGATTCTTCAGAACACAGCGTGCATTGATGTCAGTGAGTGCACCTCAGCCTTCAACTGCTTTGTGTCCGCGAGCAAGGAGGGGGTGGAAATCTCTAGGACCACACGTCTCCAATCTCACGAAGAGGCGGCACATTGATTAGGGGGTTGGCTAGGGTGACGCTGCTGATAAACGATGACGCCGACAGACAAAAAGTGACACCTGATGGGACGACTGGGATGCAGTTCGAGGGAAAAGATGTGTTCCCTGTCCTTGCTCACAGTCATCATCGTCCTGCCAACATTGCTATGGCAGGTGAAACCTTGGCAGGAAGAACAACACCAAACTAAACTGAGCATCATAGGCAAAAAAAAAAAAGGAAACTCTTGTTTGAACTGACAAAGCCTGAAGTCAATTCATGGTATGCAGCCATGAAGACAACTGCGAGGAAAGA
The DNA here is from genome assembly GCF_024713975.1 of Paralichthys olivaceus. Taxonomy (NCBI): domain Eukaryota; kingdom Metazoa; phylum Chordata; class Actinopteri; order Pleuronectiformes; family Paralichthyidae; genus Paralichthys; species Paralichthys olivaceus. Next base: position 16,609,425 of record NC_091109.1, read on the forward strand.
TCATCAATGAGAGACCTAACCTCACTTACTTCCATACAGATTGCACTCACTATTATGAAGATTTGAGTGTTCCACATTGAAAGTGTCTTCAAAGGATTTGGGGGACTCTTCCCATGGTGGGGAAATGTGTGAACAACACACACAGAATAGATGGGATTGTACTTAGTGGGGGTTGGGTTTTCATTTTTGTTTCTCCTAATATTCAGGGCCTCAGAAATGTGGCTCTGCGAAATAGGATGGCTTTGGACATTATGCTCACCAGCCAAGGAGGTGTTGGTCACATAATCTGATCTGATTGCTGCACATACATACATACATACATCTGACAATTTGATGCATATTGTTTTTCATTTAAATTGCCTATTGTTTGAGGAAAAGAACAAGGACACACAGATTCCTGAAGCATGGAATTGGTGGTCATAGTGAATTTTAAATGTGAAAAATGTGTCATTGGAATTTTTGACATCGATTCAGATTTTTGTTTGTATTTAAGTGTTGTTGGTCTGGTGTATTGATTGTGTACTATTTGTGTACTTTAATCAAGAATGCAATTGGATATGTTAAATTTCCGGGCCCTCATCTAGAATGATATTCTCAATTTCAAGATGATGCGTTTGTCTAAAAATTATAGTTGTTTAGTGAGCATGAAATGCTCAAAGGGGGGAAATGTAATGGGAATTTTTACATTTGTGAATGTTTAATTGCATTAGCAGACATGTATGTGGAGGACTTACCAAATGGTTCACCAAATTGTTTATCTGAAAGGGCAACCTTAAGGTTTACGATGGTGGCTTAAGAGACTTGAGTTGGATGGCCTCGAGAAACCAAAACTTTATGGTGTCTCATGGTATCTCTGATTGGGATCTCACACCTGGGGTCTCACAGGGGGGTCATCCACAGAACATGTAAACAAATGGACAGGATGTCTCCTCCACTGAGTGAAACTACAGGAGGGTAATAAATACCCTTGAATGCTTAGTGGGAGGGGGCTGAGAGTTATAAGAACACAGATTCTCCTGTGTTCTTTGCTCATTTGTGCATGTCATTCAGGTGATGTGTACTGATAAGTCCATCTGCAGATGCTGAATTAAACTTTCAGAAAGAAGTGTTTGACTTTGTGCTTGTTTCACAGAAATTGCCACCACATTCTCCATTTACTTTAATTAAATCTCAATAGGTATATGTTTATATCAGTGATGTAAGTGTGGATATTTCAGTAGATAAGATGCATGGTGCTAAAAAGGGAACCTTTTTATTAAGAGCACCTGTTAAAATGCAAAAATTAGACTTTTTTTCGTTTAATTTTTTCTTTGCCCAAACAACACCTAGCATAATATAAGGAGATTCACTTGGGGGTTGGGGGTTTACAGATAGCAAGTGGCTGATCCCTTATTCAGTAGAACATGTACTTGTACAATGTAACTTGTACAATACTCAATTATATAGATATCCATTTCAGATTTCTGCAACATACTTTGTAATTTTATCCATAATTAATTATGAAAATAAATCCAGTTTATGATTTGTGATATATGACAATTTGATTGTGACTGATCATAATTCAAGGTCAGCTTTAATTTGCCTCAATTCAAGATACTTTAAATGAGGTTTAAAGTGAGAATGTCATCGTAGAAATCCTGAACTTGAATTGTGACTAATGAAGCATTGTGTTAGTTCATGCAGGACACAGAGTCATGTGCTCAGCTACCGATAGGTTTATGGGTGCTCGTCAGTCACCCACCAATCACAGCCCATTCTCTCACCAAAGTGGTCTCTTTAAATAACGACCTCATCCTCCCGCAAGTTAGCTGAAGTAGCAGAGTAACATTAAATTTCTCATATTCTAATACTAGAGCATATTCATGTTATGGTTGTAATGTTTACTGTCAGTTGCAGCACTTAGAGAACAGTTCAAAAAGTTATTCTAACACCAGCAGCAGTAAGAGCATGTGTAGTTACCCTAACCAGACATTTGAACCCAAAAGGCCCCAAATTTGATCTTTTGACCTGCAACACCCAGAGCTTTTTTTTTTTTTTTAATTATCTTTTTTATTGATTCCACATATCAATATTCCATCAATATTTTACATAATGTGTATAATTTTACAACAGTATAAAACATTCCTATACTTCCACCGCAGAGCAGAGACATAATTGGACATGAATTCTCAAGTAAAGTTACAGTAGAGTAAATGTGAGGTAAAATGAACCGCTTTTTCACTCTTGTCCTTATTTTCACACCTCTCCTGCATTGTTCCTTGTCTCCTGATTGGGGTAAACATATCAAATAAATAAATGAACAATAAACAAGTTTGTAGCCTGAACCAAGGGGGTCAACACTCTGCAATACACACTGTCCTTATTGCACAAAGTCTACTCTCAATGGAGACACAAAATCAATCCAGTTTTCCCAGTAGTTTTTAAAAGTTTCTGATTTTAGTCTAGCTGAGAAAGTCAGCTTCTCCATTCTATATATATCGAGCATTACATCTACCCAATCCTCTATTTTTGGTGGATCTTTTTTTAGCCATTTTCTGGTGATGGCCTTTTTAGCCACCACCACCATTATTCGAAATATGTATTTAATCTCCTGGTTCTCTTTTCCCAAATATAAAACTTCAAATGAAAGTGGAATTTGCACTTTCAGAATTGTTTCCATACTCTTCTTTAACTCTTGCCAAAAAGGTATAATACAAGGGCATCCCCAAAAGATATGAAAATGGTTGGCCTTATTTTTCCCACACAGTCTCCAACGTCGTGTGTCTTGAGATTTCTGTTGTGTTGGTGTAATAAAGTATCTTACAATGTTCTTCCAACCATATTCTCTCCATGAGAGGGAGCATGTTGTTTTCCACTGTCCTTCATTTACCTTGTCCCATTCCTCCTCTGATAACTGCCACCCAGCCTCTTTTCCCCCCTTTTCTTTTATATATGTCATATTGTTACCCTTTAATCTTTCCACTTCTTTATATAGTTTTGTGATTAGTTTCTTTCCCTGGTCTGAATCATATGCTGAGATAAAGAACTTAATGATTCCTGACTCAGGCTCATCTGAATTAAACTTTTTTATAGTTTTCTCCATATAATGCCGCATCTGTAGATATCTGTATAAATCTTGATTGTTTAATCCATACTGATTTTTTAGATCCTGAAAACTTTTGATGGTCTTCTTTTTAAAAAGTTCCCAAAATATTTTTGGTCCCGCGTCCCATCTACTGAATCTACTATCTGCTGCTATTTGGTGTGAAGTCTGAATCATATGCGATTCATCTCAATACCTTACTCTGTTCAATCACTTTATTCTTTGATATAATCTCAAGAAATTCCCTCAAGCAGTCCAAGTTACCAGATATAATGAAATTCCCTACTGACAGTCCTAACATATCACATTCACAGTGACGTTACTCTGACCTTTAACTTCAAAGGGAATACAATCCTTCATCTTTGAATTGAAGTTAATATTTTTACCAAGTTTGACGACATTCCCATGAGCTGATCTTTAGATATCAATTTAAGGAAAAATATTTACATACTTTGTGAGAACACTGTGACATTTGGCTACCAAAATGAAACCCAAATTCATGTGAATGTGAAAGAATTCCCTGAAGGCATTTCGGATATATCACATTTACAAGGCAAGTAGTGTGCTTTGTGAGGTCCTAGTGACCTTGCCATTTGATCTTTGACAACTGAATTCTATTCAAGTCATCATTGAGTCCAAATGAATGTTTGTGCCACATGTAATGATATTTCCTTTGGACAATCCTGATAAATTGTATTCAAAACAATGCAAAGTCATGTGAGCTTGACCTTTTGACCTTTGACTAACATAACGTAGTTGTTCATGAGATATCGCATTCATATGAATGGGCAAGACAGATGGATGGACAACCTGAAAACATAATGCCTCTGGCCATACTGAATGTGAAAATGGTAAAGAAAGAAATATAGCAATACATGATAAATAATTTGTTCCATGTTCTTTTATTTTACATGGATGATTTCTTGACAAAACAAGCCAACTCTATAAATGTGAACTGAGTGTCAGAAATTAACATGACATTCATAGCATCTGCAAACAATTTTTCCCCACAAATATCTGTAACTTTCTGAGAATCTACATCAAAGTAAAGCAAACAGTCATCATCAGGGACATAGTCATCAGAGAGATCATAGTTAATAATCATCCCAAGGTACTTGTTCCGTAGTTCTTTACAAAGTCTACCACCTGCCCCTTGATGATAGTACTCTGAGAGTTTGAGGGCTGATGCCTAAAACTCATGTCCTTGGTTTTGTCACATTTAGTACTAAAAATGCACAGTCACACCAATACAGATTCACAATCCACAATGGGATCATGGCTGTTCTCATCCGCATGGAGGAGACTTACTGTCACAGAGTCATCAGCAAATTTGAAAAGTAATCTGTTGTCATGCCAGCTGCGGCAGTCATCAGTATACACATTACAGAGTGAAAAGATCAGGAGAAGACCCTGTGAATGATGACAATGTCTCTTAGGTGCATTTGTTTACCCTCACTTTCTGTGTTAGTTGTCAGTTGCAGCTTGAGGTATCATGCATGTATCCAAAATTATCTTTTCCAGGCACTATACTGGTACTGTAGTCACTACAAGTTACGCACGTTCCATTTTGCCTGGGGACATTTAAAACAAACCAGTCTACAACACAGTTAACATCACATGAAAATCAACCGCCCTCCTCATCTTTTCATATTTTTTTATTCCTCAATTTTTTGATGTGGATTTAGAATTTGATACTGAGCATAGCCATGAAATTGGCTCCCCACTATCCTTACCTACATAAATCCCCACAGATTTCAAAAACATTCTCAGAACACAGTTTACATCACAGTATATTATAAGGTATCACATTTTTAATTACTCACCTTATTGATGGAACCTCAACCATATTTACTGTCCCTGGCTCAGACTCTCTCTCAAGCATCTACAGTAGGTGTTTTCATTCCCAAAACACAGGCTCTCTTGTGGTTCCAAGAGTCTGTAAGAATAGAAGAGGAGGTAGAGCATTCAGCTACCAGGCAGACAACTTCTGTGCATTTACGGTTAAACTTAAAACATTCCTTTTTGATAAAGCCTGGCTGGATCAGGTGAGTCCTGAACCATCCCTTAAGCTGCTATAGGTCTAGACTGCTGGGGAAACTCCCATCATCCACAGAGCACTTCTCTCTGTCTCCATTTCCCCGGATAAGATAGGTTTTATTCGTTATTTACCACTATAAACACACTCTGACCTCCTCGAGCTTTTATTTTGGTACTTCCTGTTACCGGCATTTGAATTTTTATATTAGTTAAATATTTAGTTTCACCCGAAACATTTAGATTTAACATTTAGATTTAACATTTAGATTTAACATTTAGAATTAGATTCAGATTTAACATTTAGATTTAACATTTAGATTTAACATTTAGAATTAGATTCAGATTTAACATTTAGATTTAACATTTAGATTTAACATTTAGAATTAGATTCAGATTTAACATTTAGATTTAACATTTAGATTTAACATTTAGATTTAGATTTAGATTCAGATTTAACATTTAGATTTAGATTTAACATTGAGATTTAACATTTAGATTTAGATTTAACATTTAGATTGCACATTTAGATTTAGATTTAACATTTAGATTTAGATTCAACATTTAATTGTAACATTTAACATTTGGATTTAAATATTTAAAATATCTCTAAGTTGACAAATATTTGTAAATGTGCAAAAAAGTGACTCTCAAAAATTCACACAAGTTTTTTAAACATGGTTTGAAGCTAAATGTGACAAAATGTTGCTGTTATTTTCAGCGTGAGCTGCTTAACAAACTGCACCCCGTAAAAGAAGAGTTGAAGTAGCGTACAAAATTGCCGTGGTATTAATGATAAACTAATCGCATGAGGGATCGTCTCAGTTGTTCATTTGGAAAAAGGGAAACTGTAATAAAGTTATTGCATTACCTGAAAGGGACCTGTCTGCCCCTGCTGCCTTCTAGCCGTATAACGTTATTAAAAATTAAAAACAAGAAAGATCTTACCTTTGCACCTTTCCTGCCACACAGGGAAAGACAACGCCTCCACGACACACACAAATGAAACTTATCTCTCTCTCAAGTGTCTGTGTGTGTGTGTGCGTCGGGTCAGATCAAGGTGGTCAGCGGGACCTTTCATGTGACTCCTGCATTTAGAGACGCGGTCTTTCCCTGCGTGGAGTTGGAGAGAGCGAGCGACCTTCGGTGACCACGGACAATGATATTCCGGCTGAAATCTTGATACGGACACACAGGGGATGCAGAGGACGCAAAAAACTATGGAGGAAAAGGGAGGCTGTGAAACAACAAAGACTTATCAAGAAGAGCTATAAGCCGAGTCTTCCCTCCATTGTCATGGGAAACGTGAGATCGCTGGGGAATAAGATGGACGAGCTGACTGCACTGGTCCGAAGTCAGAAGGAGTATCGTGAGTGTAGTTTAATATGCTTTACGGAGACATGGCTGCACCAGGATGTTCCCGACGAAAACACCACCATCAAGGGCTTCCATACTGTGCGCGTGGGCAGAGACAGCGTTCAGAGCGGTAAGCGCAAAGGAGGGGGTCTTTGCAGGCGACTGAAAGACCGCGTCTCTAAATGCAGGTGTCACATGAAAGGTCCCGCTGCTCACCTTGATCTGACCCGACACACACAGACACGTGAGAGAGAGAGAGAGAGAGAGATAAGTTTCATTTCTGATGAAAGTGTATGTCGTGGAGGCTTGGTCTTCCCCTGTGTAGGAGAGGTGTATAGGCTGGTAAGATCTTTTTTGTTTTTTAATTTTTAATAACGTTATATGGATTACATTATAGCGTAACGAGTTGATATGATGCGGAGCTCCCGTGTGTTGTTTTCCAATTGCTGGTGGAAGTGAAGGGGGTTAACCCCGCAGTAAGCAACATCACCTTCGGCCCTGGATGGAACACACCTCTGGCTACGACCGGTGAGCTGAAGCAGGAACGATTAACAAGAGGAAAGTGACTGAAGGAAAGTGTGAAAGACATTCACAGATTCAGACTTTTCGGATCAATAGCAGACTCGCAAGGGGATTCGTATCAAGTTACATTGTGAAACCTTTCAGGTAATGCAATAACTTTATTACAGTTTCCCTTTTTCCAAATGAACAACTGAGACGATCCCTCATGTGATTAGGTGATCATTAATACCACGGTCATTTTATACTCCACTTCAACTCTTCTTTACCCATCTTTCACACTTTACTGCAGTAATTTCCTCCTGTCCTCAACCAGAAATATGTCACGCTATAATGTGATCCGTATAATGTTATTAAAAATGTATAAAACACCCCACACTTGAGAACAAACACAGTTAAGATCTGTTGTTATATAGATAGTATGCTTGAATGTTGTTATATAGTATTGTTTGCAGATGCTATGAATGTGTTGTTAATTTTATGACACTCAGCCCACAGTTATAGGTTGGTGTGTGCGTAATATGAAATGGAAAATATGTTCATGAAAGAAAAAAAAACATATTGTTTTTGTACAGTTTACTGAATATATTGCAATACTACTGCTCAATTAATTATTGTTATTATTATCCCATCACCTATTCAATTCAATTCAATTTTATTTGTATAGCGCCAAATCATAATATACATTATCTCAAGGAACTTTACATAGAAGGTCAAGACCTTCAAATCTTGTTTAATATAAAGAAACCTAACAGTTCCCACAATGAGCAAGCACTTTGGTGACTGTGAAGAGTAAAAACTCCCTCACTTACAGGGAGACACCTCTAGCAGAACCAGGTTCAATGTGGAGAGACAGAGAGAAGTGGAGAAGTGCTCTGTGGATCATAGGAGTTTCCCCTTCAGTCTAGACCTATAGCAGCTTAAGGGATGGTTCAGGACTCACCTGATCCAGCAAGGCTTTATCAAAAAGGAATGTTTTAAGTTTAACCGTAAATGCACAGAAGTTGTCTGCCTGGTAGCTGAATGCTCTACCTCCTGTTCTACTCTTACAGACTCTTGGAACCACAAGAGAGCCTGTGTTTTAGGAATGAAAACACCTACTGTAGATGCTTGAGAGAGAGTCTGAGCCAGGGACAGTAAATATGGTTGAGGTTCCAACAATAAGGTGAGTAATAAAAAATGTGATACCTTACAATATACTGTGATGTTAACTGTGTTCTGAGAATGTTTTTGAAATCTGTGGGGATGTATGTAGATAACATTTATTTGACAACTTGTACCATTTCTATTTGGGGGGGCAATTTCACGGCTATGCTCAGTATCAAATTCTAAATCCACATTAACAAATTGAGGAGTAAAAAAATATGAAAAGATGAGGAGGGAGGTTGATTTTCATGTGATTTTTATTGTGTTGAAGACTGGTTTGTTTTAAATGTCCCCCAGGCAAAATGGAACATGCGTAACTTGTAGTGACTAAAGTATCAGTATAGTGCCTGGAAAAGATAATTTTGGATACATGCCTCGAGCTGCAACTGACACAGAAAGTATTGCATGTAAGACACATTGTCATCATCCACAGGGTCTCTTTTTTGTTTTTTAATTTTTAATAACGTTATATGGATTACATTATAGCGTAACGAGTTGATATGATGCGGAGCTCCCGTGTGTTGTTTTCCAATTGCTGGTGGAAGTGAAGGGGGTTAACCCCGCAGTAAGCAACATCACCTTCGGCCCTGGATGGAACACACCTCTGGCTACGACCGGTGAGCTGAAGCAGGAACGATTAACAAGAGGAAAGTGACTGAAGGAAAGTGTGAAAGACATTCACAGATTCAGACTTTTCGGATCAATAGCAGACTCGCAAGGGGATTCGTATCAAGTTACATTGTGAAACCTTTCAGGTAATGCAATAACTTTATTACAGTTTCCCTTTTTCCAAATGAACAACTGAGACGATCCCTCATGTGATTAGGTGATCATTAATACCACGGTCATTTTATACTCCACTTCAACTCTTCTTTACCCATCTTTCACACTTTACTGCAGTAATTTCCTCCTGTCCTCAACCAGAAATATGTCACGCTATAATGTGATCCGTATAATGTTATTAAAAATGTATAAAACACCCCACACTTGAGAACAAACACAGTTAAGATCTGTTGTTATATAGATAGTATGCTTGAATGTTGTTATATAGTATTGTTTGCAGATGCTATGAATGTGTTGTTAATTTTATGACACTCAGCCCACAGTTATAGGTTGGTGTGTGCGTAATATGAAATGGAAAATATGTTCATGAAAGAAAAAAAAACATATTGTTTTTGTACAGTTTACTGAATATATTGCAATACTACTGCTCAATTAATTATTGTTATTATTATCCCATCACCTATTCAATTCAATTCAATTTTATTTGTATAGCGCCAAATCATAATATACATTATCTCAAGGAACTTTACATAGAAGGTCAAGACCTTCAAATCTTGTTTAATATAAAGAAACCTAACAGTTCCCACAATGAGCAAGCACTTTGGTGACTGTGAAGAGTAAAAACTCCCTCACTTACAGGGAGACACCTCTAGCAGAACCAGGTTCAATGTGGAGAGACAGAGAGAAGTGGAGAAGTGCTCTGTGGATCATAGGAGTTTCCCCTTCAGTCTAGACCTATAGCAGCTTAAGGGATGGTTCAGGACTCACCTGATCCAGCAAGGCTTTATCAAAAAGGAATGTTTTAAGTTTAACCGTAAATGCACAGAAGTTGTCTGCCTGGTAGCTGAATGCTCTACCTCCTGTTCTACTCTTACAGACTCTTGGAACCACAAGAGAGCCTGTGTTTTAGGAATGAAAACACCTACTGTAGATGCTTGAGAGAGAGTCTGAGCCAGGGACAGTAAATATGGTTGAGGTTCCAACAATAAGGTGAGTAATAAAAAATGTGATACCTTACAATATACTGTGATGTTAACTGTGTTCTGAGAATGTTTTTGAAATCTGTGGGGATGTATGTAGATAACATTTATTTGACAACTTGTACCATTTCTATTTGGGGGGGCAATTTCACGGCTATGCTCAGTATCAAATTCTAAATCCACATTAACAAATTGAGGAGTAAAAAAATATGAAAAGATGAGGAGGGAGGTTGATTTTCATGTGATTTTTATTGTGTTGAAGACTGGTTTGTTTTAAATGTCCCCCAGGCAAAATGGAACATGCGTAACTTGTAGTGACTAAAGTATCAGTATAGTGCCTGGAAAAGATAATTTTGGATACATGCCTCGAGCTGCAACTGACACAGAAAGTATTGCATGTAAGACACATTGTCATCATCCACAGGGTCTCCTCCTGTGTCCTTTCACCTCCCCTCTATAATGTGTATACTGATGACTGCCGCAGCTGGCATGACAACAGATTACTTTTCAAATTTGCTGATGACTCTGTGACAGTCAGTCTCCTCCATGCAGATGAGAACAACCATGGTCCCATTGTGGATTGTGAATCTGTATTGGTGTGACTGTGCATTTTTACTACTAAATGTGACAAAAACCAAGGACATAAGTTTTAGGCATCAGTCCTCAAACTCTTGGAATACTATCATCAAGGGACATGTGGTAGACTTTGTAGAGAACTATAACTACCTTGGGATGATTATTAACTATGATCTCTCTGATGTTCCTGATGATGGCTGTTTGTATTACAGATAGCAAGTGGCTGATCCCTTATTCAGTAGAACATGTACTTGCACAATGTAACTTGTACAATGCTCAATGATATAGATATCCATTCCAGATTTCTGCAACATACTTTGTAATTTTATCCATAATTAATTATGTAAATAAATCCAGTTTATGATTTGTGATATATGACAATTTGATTGTGACTGATCATAATTCAAGGTCAGCTTTAATTTGCCTCAATTTGAGATACCTTAAATTAAGTTTAAAGTGAGAATGTCACTGTGGAAATCCTGAACTTGAATAGTGACTTATGAAGCATTGTGTTAGTTCATGCAGGACACAGAGTCATGTGCTCAGCTACCGATAGGTTCATGGGTGCTCATCAGTCACTCACCAATCACAGCCCATTCTCTCACCAAAGCGGTCCCTTTAAATACGACCTCATCCTCACTGATCCCTGCTCAGCTATAACACTTTTAGCACTGTAATGGAAATGTTACATTTGTGTATGTATAATTGCATGAACAAAGATATATGTGGAGGACTGACCAAATGGTTGACCAAATTGTTAATCGAAAAGGGCAACTTTAAGGTTTACGATGGTGGCTTACTGACTGACTCCCAGCAGACCTCAGTTTACACACTGTCTCCTTCCATTAGACAGACAATCCCCATTCCCGCAGCTTGTCAATATTATTCAAAGGTTTATTGTAAAGTTGTTTAATGTTGTAAATAGATATTTAAGGACCCGTGACTTGCCAATTCATTTACATGAAATACTAAGATGACCACATCCTCTCTTAGAGGATGCAGGCTTATGCTCCTGGTAAATATGCCATAAGTAACAAGTTTGCAAAACAGGAAGTGCTGGATGACGCCCAGCCTCACAGGCCTTTGTCTTTGACATTTCCTCAATAGAATAACAGAAGAAATTATAATATCCTTTTATCTTTCAACAACATAAAAAGAGAGGATGGCACAGTGTTAAATAAACATCTGCCCCCAGCTGGTAAATTTAAAGAGAACAATTAATCCTGATGACTTTGTGAGAATTATGGTGTTAGGTATCGATCTTCACATTTTATCGGAGGTGATCATTTTTGTCAGTGAATAATTACCTAAGAAAGAGTAATTGTTTTCTTATTGTCTTGAACTCTCCCTCAGCTCTCTCTCTTTCCAATTCATGTCCATCACTGTGGTGTAAAGGCAATTTCATTATTAACTGAACATAATAACAAATCCATGTTGCTGTTTAAACTCTGCAATAAATCTGCAGAAAGAGCATGGCCAGTGTAGTTCATTGTGAAACCTTTCACTGAACTTCTCATCTCGGGACAGTAGCTCAGGTTGTCACTGCATATTTACACATTACACTGTGTTACTCAGAGGTGGCAAAGGTACTCACATTCTTTACTAAAGTAGAAATACAGATACTTGAGTAAAAAAAGACTCTGGTAAAAGTAAAAGTACTGATACAACTCCTTAACTCAAGTACAGGTGTTCTCAAGTATATGAGTAAAAAGTAAAAATGAATTTTTAACTTCAATGATACACAATGCTTTTTCTAGGATATAGGATAGTTTTCCTCTTTTGGTATCAACCTACACAGAACTGGTACTGAGAAAAAAAATCACTGGACACACATCTAGTTTTGCTGCCAAATGTCAGACAGAATAATAAAGACTACAGGGAATAAATGGATGTGGAATGTGTTCGGATTGATTAAGTCCCTGCCCTTTGTACACACCACCTGTCACTACCATAGATTGGATGGTTTAGTGAGGTCCTCTCTGTGTTGATGTGTTTTCTTATGTCGTGTTGTCATCCGTGGAGGTTGAAACAAGTAACGAGCCAGTTTTGAGAATTTAAGGAGTAGATACCTGAAAAATCTATGAAATATTTGTACTTTGTTACTTCCCACCTCTGGTTTTACTCATTTGATAAACTGATAGATGGATGAGACACATTGGCTGTGAAAGGATATTCACTCTAAACACCATTTGGAGAAACTTTCTAAAGCATTATTCAGATTCAGAAAATAAAAGTAGTCTGCAATTGGTTGATTATAGTAACAGGGACCTAAGGGATGTAAAGTGTCCCAGAAAGAGTTGTTGTTGGATTTGTCTGTACTGTATATTGTGATAAATACCTCTATTGTGTTGGGGGGAAGCAGAACCCTCAGAACCCATACACACTTTGGCCCAATGGGCTGCAGTTGAAAAGGACTGCTGAAGATTATACACTGAAAATAAAAGGAAAATAAATCTCAGTTGGATCCAACAGTGTTTGACACCCAGATATACTGTATGGCTGCACCTCCCCCTTACCACTTTTTACACTTTGCACTTTTCCGTGTTGCATCTTCATTATAGCCCCTTGATAACATACCTCAAAATTTGAATAGAAGAAGAAAAAGAAGAATTACTTTTATTGTCATGAATACACTCTGTCACATTGTGAATTTCATTTTATTTTCATTTTATTTTATTTTATTTTATTTATTTATTTATTTTTTCTTATACAACTTATAGGTCCATTGTCTGTCTGTATATGTTCTTTCCATTGTTGTTGTTTGTTTGCACTATTTGTTGTTTGTTATAAGTTGTGTGTTATATATTACTTGCACATTTGGAGTATGGGGAAACGCAATTTGAATCCTCTGTGACCTGTTGCATTGTTTGGTTGACAATAAAGTTCACTGAGACTAAGACTAAAGAAGCAATGGACCACAGAGCCAAGTGAATGCTTGATTGCTGCACTGAAGTCAGTACTATAAAGGTAAGATTTTTTGGGGGGAGAAATTGAAATAGAATTACATAATTCACCAGGGTCTGGGAGCATCAAGCTTTTCTCTGGTATTTAAATTTAATCTCACCCATCAACACAGATCACTAAACTCTGCTGTTGTTGCTTTTCTTGACAATGTGTGCGTGTGCAGGTATGTGTGCATGTGTTCCTGAAGCTTTATCCTGTGTAAACAGTTGGTGGACTCATTTAGTCTGGATTCAGTCCTTCCCTTCGGAGTGTTCCTTGGTATTCAAGCCACGGTGAACTGTAATACAGCCAGGCCAGGGGTGGGGGGGCTTGTGGGACTAGAAGGATAATGGGGCAGGGGGAGGAGCTCTGGCAAAGTGCCACATGTGCCAACTCCATGGGAAGAAAAACTGCCGTCTACATTAAACAACCACTGTCTCTGCTTTGAAATTTGCTACAAATCATTGACAGTCCTTCCTAATCATCTCACAAAGCTATAGTGTTGTACATGCATTCCAACCTTCCTGCTGCTAGTTTCACTTGATTTAATCTGCATGTGAAACTGAATTTGCAGAGATTTTATTACAGTTACATTGTTGAACAGGTTACCGTGTGTGGTGAAGTAATGTAGTAGTAAGACTGATTTGAAAAGGCTGGCCACCCTGTACATATGAGAGCAAAGACAACAGAGGGCTTCCCTTTCAGTAACGTGGAATATTAACTGTGGTTAACACAGTATAAACCTCTCTATTAACAGTCCAAACTCACTCTCAGTGTCTCTGTATGTCTGGAAGCATAACTCTAAACCACTCAGTCTATGAATAGACCTCCAGATCACCCACTTGAGCTCTTAGTGGAAGTCCTGACTAATGTCCTCTGCAGAGACATGATGATGCCATCGACCTGGTCAGAGCTTGTAAGCTTCTAGAATATTTAGGTTCTCTCACGCTGTAGTAAGGGTTGTATGGTCAACATACCATTGGGAAGCATGTCATCCATTCCATTCCCACTATGACGACACTGAACCTACTATACCTCTCGGTTTGAGTCACTTTACCAACATCTTTGTGTCTGTTGAACATTGACCAACCAAATTAAATTTTTTATAAATCTGTCATGAAACATATTCACCACCTGTTACATCTTTTTAAAACTTCTTGTGGTAATTAAAATAATAAGCAAATATATAAATATTGAGCTAAATGAAAAACTCATTTTGAGATAAATAAGTCTAATGAATTATTTTGCATACAATAAATACTGGGGGGAAACTATTGTGTTGTTTATCACAAACCACCTTTTTTTTAAAAAACCTGGATTTGTTTTTTTAAACAGTGGAATATAATAGCATCTGATATGTTCCTGGTCGAACTCAAGTGTAATAGTTTCGTCAACTTGGAAAATACATATGATTGAATTATTAACACTTGGAAACTTAATTCAATCACAAGATTGAATCATGTTATTGAACATTACACCGCAACAGTGTCACTAAAAATAACAAGTCAACCATTACAAGGTTGCAATATGTAAGTTTTTGCATGTGCCTGATTATTTGATCTCTTTTGTCTGTGAGGGTTGTAGAGCAGCGTGGAATGAATGTTGAACTGTTGAATACTGAAGAAGAGTTCAGGTGTTGGTAGCAGAAATATTCACAGAAACCACTGCGACTCAGGTGGACTATTGTTTAACGTTGGCCTATAAACTGTCTCTCACCTTCACAGAACAAGAAAACTTGTTATATCAGGCCTTTTGTGTTGAGGTAATAGAAGCCCTTGATTTGGAGCATGCATTGTAATTTGAGGACTTTGTTGCAACAATGGTTTTTCTGAAAAATGTTTGAACACCAGTGGACACTCGTGCTTTATAGGCTGTAAATCACAGCCTATAAAGGGGGGGGGGGGGGAACTGCTGTTTCTTCTCAGTATTTGCTCATACTGCGAAGAAACAGCAATGTCTTACCACAGTGTATGGCTGTTGTTAATAAGAAATGACTGATCTGACTTAAACAACTCAGGTAAGGTAAGGTAACAGACTGCTGATATAAAAACAGCCCTTCTCTTATGTTCTTTGGGCGCCACACTTTCTACTGCTGCTTTGTAGTCATAAAAACCACACATTTGTGGTTGTGACAGAACAGTCAGTCCAATAAAATATAGGACCAAGGATATTTTACACTGACAATCGCAACGTGCTCTATTCACAACATTAACATTATCTTATCTCACTGACAAAGTGCTGTATCTGAACTTGTGGCTTTTTAAATTATTTCTGGTCCACAGTGCCTCATTTGTGCAAAGCTTTTTTCTCTATAATGAATGTGTGTAGTCCTACATATTGTGACGGG
Source organism: Paralichthys olivaceus (assembly GCF_024713975.1). Lineage (NCBI taxonomy): Eukaryota > Metazoa > Chordata > Actinopteri > Pleuronectiformes > Paralichthyidae > Paralichthys > Paralichthys olivaceus. Next base: position 16,625,191 of record NC_091109.1, read on the forward strand.
CCTCAATTAAGGTGTTAAGTGTTTATTACTTAAAAGTGTAGTTTAGTGTTAAATAGTGTTCAGTGTGTAGAATTTTGTGATATCTAGTGTTGAAATTGCATGTTGCAACTGATTACCCCTCACCTCACGCTCTCCTTCCAAACATGAAAAAGAAACTGAAGCAGCCTTTAATTGTCATGAAAACTCAAAAGGTGTTTAGTTTTTTCAGTCTGGACTAATGTAAAAAACATAGTGGCCTCCGTAGAGAGGGTCCCCTCGAAGTATTTAAATTTAAAGGGCCTTTTCTGGGGTAAGGAAACTACAATTCATACAATTTAGATGAAATAAACTAGTGAAAACATGAGAATTATTCTACATTAAATAATAGTTCCCTTTCACTTAAATCTTACACACTGGGCCTTTAATAGTTTAAAACTTATGGCACTAAGGCCCTATCACTGTGTGACAGTCCCCTATACAGCTCACCTATGGAACAATCAAATAGAATTAACAAATGCCAACAGCTGCAAACAGCTCTTTCAGCTCATTGTTCCACAGTATATTCACATCAATGTTATTTTGCACAGATAATAAATTATTTATTTCTGACTGTATGCGTTATAAATGATACCCAGACTAGGCAGACTTAAGACCTAATTTATTGCTGATCGTAAGGCCCTGCAGAGGGTGGTGAAGACAGCGGAGCGTATCATCGGCTGCCATCTCCCTTCCGTGCAAGGCATCTACAACACAAGATGCCTGAGAAAAGCACAGAACATCATAAAGGACCACAGCCACCCAGGCTATGGAATCCTCACACTGCTGCCGTCTGGAAGACGTTACCGGAGCATCCGAGCACGGACTACCAGACTCACAAACAGCTTTTTCCCCTAGGCCGTAAGGCTTCTGAACCAGCAACACTGACCCACTGAACAGTCACATCACCATGTACATTCTGCTCCCTCATTCATACAACTACACTTACTACACATATATTATTTAATTTAATACTTAATTTAATATCCCGCACTCCTTCACCCTGTAAACTGCTGCTAGCCCTTCATTTAAATTCAAATTTAAACTGTTGTACTATGTTATATGTTAAAAGTTATATGTTGTTACTATGTTGTATGTTAAATGTTAAATGTTATGTTAAATGTTATATGTCACTAGGTTATATGTCACTAGGTTATATGTTAAATGTTATGTTAAATGTTATTTACTAGGTTAATGTTAAATGTTATGTTAAATGTGTTATGTTAAATGTTATATGTTACTATGTTATATGTCATATGTTATTATATATATATTTTTTTTTTTTAATTTTTAAATTTTTTATCTTTTATTTTTATTTTTTATCTTGTATTTCCCGTCTACTGTGTAGATGTTGCCTGCCATGTCACAAGAATTTCACTGCTCTGATGACGCTAAGTTATTTGGTGCATGTGACAATAAACTTTGATTTGATTTGATTTGATTTGATTTGCTCATCTGGTGTCTATTATAGACTAAATAAGACTATTTTCATCCATCATTCATGTCCATATGAAACTTGTCAAATTTTACAGGGTTTCAGGGAACAATCAGAGGACTCCTCACTGTATCCGGACCACAGAAACAGTGTGTGATCTGTCCAGCTCTCTGACTGACCTGAACGCCTACTACACAGCTGACGTCCTGTCCGAAACCCCGAGGGGGGCCACCACTGACCTCATTGAGTCCCCTCACACCAGCACACCACGGTTCTGCCCCTACAAAGACAGTACGTTCTTCTGCTACACTTGTGAAGACTTTTTTCTAATTGACAAAACGTGTTGGAAATAACAGCTGTTAAATTGTCCCAGAGCCCCTCAGTGCTCCGGTCCTTCCCAATGACCTCTTGTTGCAGCTCAGCTCTGTCTTTCTCAAGCTGCTTTCTGACATGCACCGAACTCAGCAGTTCCTCAGTATATTTGCCAGAGGAGGTGCATGTGTGAATGCAAATGTCCAAGTGAGACGCTCCCCAGTTTTTGCAGACTTTCTCCTCCTGGCATCCTAGTATAATGTCCGTAGAATTTCAGGAGAATTCTACGGAAGTGTATTGCATTCACTTGAAAAAAAAAAAAAAAAACTGTTTTTTCTGAGTAATTTATTTTTTGGTTTGTTTTTTTGAATATTTTTTTCTGTTTTTCTGACAATTTTTTTTTTTTCTGTTTTTCGAAGTAATTCTTATCTGTTTTTCGGAGTAGTTTTTTTTCTGAATTTCTGAATTATCGAGATACTTCGAACTCCCTCGGAACCTCCAACCTGCAAGTGACTCCCATGGACCTATGGTGACTCCTGCCCGCACATACATGCCCCATCTCAGCAGATCTGAATGGGCTTTCCTTCTGAGCAACCGCAAAGTCCTCAGGTGCCTGCGTAGATTCGACAAACTAATGATAATACCATCTGTATGACTTAAAGACAGGACTATCTCCCAGTGTCTTAAACCCAGATCAAAGTAAAACTTGATTAAACTAAACAAGCAGGTAATGTTTGTTTCCATTACATCTAGCTCTCAATAAAGGAATGAAAGCGTCTATTGTTTCAAATGCTCTCTAAACGCAGAAAAAAAAAATAGTCCAAAAAACAGAAGAAAAATTACTCCAAAAAATAGAAAAAAAAGTCAGCAAAACTGAAAAAATATTGATTTAGACATGCATTATAAACAGAGTTTTTTTTTTTTCAAGTGAATGCAATACGCTTCCGTTCAATGTGAAAGCACTGTGAGAGAGAGTGTTTGTGTGTGTGTTGCTGTTGTGAAAATGTCTGTGCAGAGAACCTCCTGTTGTGTTGTGCATGTTTGAAAGTCAGACTATGGGTAAACTCTGTAGCCAATACTGCTCACTTTACCTGTCATATCTAAAAATGGCTTCAGCGTTGTCAATGCTCACAATTTTTTGGCCTCTAACATAATTAAAATGGTAACTTCCATGAGTGATACAGTGGTGTACATGCACAGGTGACAGTCTCCCTCCCTTCTCCAGAGCTGAGATAGGCAAACCTGACTTCAAGCTGGAGGTGATTGAAAGCCAAAAGAAAACCACCCTGTATGTGACTGACCCACTCACCGCCCTGTTTAAAGATGGCCACCAGCTGAACATCAGGGATATCTTTGCTGACCAGCTGCACTATAAAGTCACCGTAAAAACAAAAGCACTGGAAAGGTGAGTAAAAGGAGACATCACGATATCGGTCTCAAACAGGCATACATTTTTACTCATTATAAACTGCATGTTTTCCATTCTGTGTTTTCTGCGGAAAGTCCACATCTCTAAGACCAATTTAATAGAACTGACTGATCTGGACTTGCCTGTATGCCAGATGCGTCAGTGGAGAGCAACACACACGGCAGTAGTCTAGTCCTGACACTGAAGTTTTGGTGGCATTTACTTTTCATTGGTATTCTGTGTGAACTTACACACCAAATAAGACATTGTGAAGTATTTTTGCTCAAAACTAAGCATGCAGTTAAAATCTCTATAGCTTCTTGATGTCAACAGTGTTATTTTCTACATGAATAGACTGGAGCATCTAAATGGAATTGAAATGAAAGTTGTGCGAAAGGATGGAAACAGGGTGTATCCCTATATACCCTGTTTTATTCGTGGCAAAGCAAAGAATCAGTTAAAGCCGGATCTGACAGGACACTGGGTGTATTGCTGTGTGTGTGTGTGTGTGTGTGTGTGTGGGTGTAGCTGAAAAAAAAGCAGTCAATCGCAATGTCCCTTCTCGGGTTAAATAAAATGGTTGGCTGGTCTGGGAGTATGTCTAGATATACCACATGGCTCTCTTCAAAAGATTTGATTTCTGTAGCATTAATTTGATCTTGTTTTGGTCTGGAATTCAGTTCCTGTCAGCCTTATCAGTTGAATTTCTTTTTTGTTTTAGTTCTTTATAAATTACTTTTTGTTAGAAAAATCTGATCCATCATGTGTCTTCCCTTATTTAGTGCCAGATGACTCTGATGCGCCAAACCAAGTTATAAATTGCATGTGAAAATAAAACTGAAAATCTTGTAATTGGTACTGATGTTCAAGGACAAAAGATTATCAGCAAAGTTGGAGCAGCAAAACAAATCAAAAATAAAGAACCTGGGTGTTACTCAGGACTAGATTTTAATCCACACATAAACAATGTCACAAAGATTGCCTTTTATCATTTAAGAAACATTGCAAGAGTAAGACTGTACCTCACTTTGGAAACTGCCAAAAAGTTGATTCATGCTTTTATACTTTCTCGCCTGGACTACTGTAATGCACTATATTCAGGATTACCGAAAAAATCCATCGATCGCCTACAGCTTTTGCAAAATTCAGCAGCCATGGTTTTAATGAGAAATAGGAAAAGATTCCATATTACTCTTATTTTAGTGTCTTTACACTGGCTTCTAGCATCACTGAGGATTGATTTTAAAATTATTTTACTTGTTTTTAGTTCTCTTAATGGTACAGCACCGTCATACATCTCTGACTGTTTATCGGAATATGTTACGAATCATTCCCTCAGGTCGTCTACAGCGGGCTTGCTCAATGTCCCCAAAACAAACTATAAAAGGTTTGGGGAAGCAGCAGGAAAGCTGTCTCAAAAGCCATCCTCCTGGGAAAGTAGATACAGTAAACACAAAGATCGATGTCATGAAGAAAAGCAGGAACTTGAAAGGTGCATAAAAATATCAAAAGAAATAGAGAAAACAACAACAATTTTTTTCTACAACTCCCAACATGCACTGAACTGTGCCTGTGGCCCCATATTTTTCTCATATTACTTCATGTAACTAAAGTCCATTGTTTGTGCTTCCATCTCTCTATCTCTCTCCCTCTCTCCAAATTTCACTACTAATACTACCACCATATTATGATTATGATGATGATGATAAACTGTTATTATTAATAATATAATTGCATCTCAATGTATCACTATTCATTATATTTATATTTTTATGACAACAACAGTCTCTCTCTGTCTCTCTCTCTCTCTTCTCTCCCCTCTTATCCACTCATCTCTCCTCTCCTCCATTATTCTCCTCTAGTCAAGGCAGATGGGCGCCCACACTGATTCCAGAAACTTGTTGTCGTCACTCACTCATAGTAAACTCACTTGAATACTATAATAATAATAATAATATTGATACTACTACTACTAATACACTTTATTCATATAGCACTTTAAAAAACGGAAGTGCTTTGACTGAAAAGCAAGCAAAGTAAATAAAAACTTGAACAAATAAAAGCAGTAATATGACAATCAAATATTAATTTGGTCCAATTTTTAGTGAAAATGGCAGAGCAGATGTTTTGGTTGCAAACCTAACAATGCTCTACTTGGCTCTACTATTGCTCTACTACTTACTTGTATGCAAGTAGAGCTATAATTCATCCTGCACATTGAGGCCTCCATCATGAAATACAATGCACAACAAAAGACATAAAACAGTTTATATTTTGTTACATGTGTAAAACATTACATACAGTACAAAATACTTTGAATATACACTTAATATATACACATTTCACTTAATAGTAACATGCCATCGCCCAAAGATATCAGTAATCATATCTTCAGTTTTAGAGCATTCCATTACTTCTGACTATACGTGTTGGCAGCTCTGTGCGGTAAACACATTTCCCATTAGTCTGCATGAAGGTGACTGTCATCTTATGCTCAGTGACCTGGAAGTAAGCCACGCCTCCTATTGTGTGATTGACAGGACTGGAGTAGAGCTGCCAGGACTGAGGAACACTGTCCTTGTGAGTGGTGTCAGGATCGCTGACCACCCCACTCCCACTGACTACATATGAGCTCCCATCATCCTCTCTGATGAACTGTTAAAAATACAGAGACAGACAGCAAGATACAGCGACAAAATTCATTAAAGGTTCAGTGTGTAAGATTTAGGTGAAAGGGAGCAGAAACTGAATACAAAGTAATCCTAGTGATGTTTTCACTAGTGTGTTTTATCTAAATTGTACGATTGTTGTTTTCTTAGAATGAGCCATCTATATTTAAATACTTTATATTTACATGGGGAGCAGGTCCTCTCTACAGAGGCCGCCATGTTTTTACAGTAGTAAAAAGTGGACAAACTAAACGCCTCTTGAGTTTTTATGACAAGTGAAGGCTGCCACAGGTTCTCTTTCATGTTTGGAAGAGGAGGGTAAGATGAGGGGTATTCAGCTGCAACATGAAGCTGCGCAGTATAAGTAGGAAGTATAATTCAGGAAGACTTTCTCATAAACCGTTCCTGGCAGAGGCTGTCCACACAGAGCCCAGTTCTGCCGGAGGTTTCTTACACCTGGGAGTTTTTCCTCCCCGCTGTTGCTCATGCTTGCTCGGTGTGGAACAAGTTGGATTTTGTGTTTCTTCTTGGACTTGGACTTTTGTGCAGCACCCTTAGACAACTGCTTGTTGTGATACCGTGCTATATAAATTTGAAATTTGAAATATACAATTACTCACAAATCTATCTCTCTATATATATTTCTTCTTATTAATCAGCTGATTGTGGGCATTTTGAATGGCCATTCAGATATTGCCACAATCTCATCCAGCCAGTAGTGCGGTTGTGATCAAATTTGAAATCCTTTCTCCTCTCTCCGGCAGTCAGCTGTCATTAGTGATCCGCTGTAACTCCCCTTCAACCCAATCTCCTCCGGTTTAATCAGAAACCATGGTCCAGTCCAGCAGAGTCATTCATAATTATTTCTCCATCAACCCCTCTGATGCCGATGACATCACATAGGGGTCAAAATGCCAAAAGACTTAATTGCATAGAAAAAAAAAAAAAATTCAACTGTCAAGTTAAAGTCTCTCTCTGATTGAACTGTTCTCATATCCACCACTTGTTTCCAATCTTATTTCATTGTAGGGCTTTATGCAGCACATTGATTCCCTCTTACACTGACACACACATATTGACAATCAACACATCTGTATGCTTAGACTGCACCACTCGCATTGCACAGTAGATTCCTCTTGCTCCAACGTGTTTTACAGACACACAGATCACTTCATAATGTTCAGGTAATTATAAAATTAAATATAAAACCATATCATACAAGTGGTAGATGAAGTTACCAGATATTCCATCACAGTGTATCATTCTATGTAATTGTTTCCATCTTTTCAATCCCCCCTCCCTTTCTGCTTCTGTTGTGCAGTGACTTTAGTTTTTTTACGGTCATTTTGTGCCATACAGACTTGCATAGTGAAGATAAGGCTTACAGTGTACCATTCTTAATGCTGTCTTTACTCAGTAGCCATCACATTGTGCAATCATTTACTTCATTGAGATAAGTTGAAGCCAATTGTTGGACTGTAAGTTATACTACTGCAGGAAAAACAAATGCTCATCTTCCTGGAACAATATGTCAATACTGTGCTCATATAAAATAAATAAGATTTCATCTTTATGACTAATTATATTGACCAGTAATATCCGTTGAAACAAAGTATCATTTAACCCAATAACTATCTGGATGGTTTCTAATTTTTGAAAATGTATAAAACCTGTGATTGTGTAATGTGGGCAAATGCCAGTCTTGGTGCCAAAAAATGATGCAAACTAGCTTTGAACTATCAACAAGTACAGTCTTTGTAGCACCCACTAGTGAATGCCACCTCCTGTACAGAGAGGGACAATCTTGCACATACTCTTCTCAAACACAGTGTGATAAGTGGGATATGAAAAAGTATAAATAACTGTCAAAGAGACAGACAGACAAATAACAACACACTGAGATACACTTCCTTGATGAATCTATGTACACATGATATTTTTTATGATTGAGCGTGCACTCAATTACATACCTGCAGATTGTGGTCATGGCCAGACAAGTACACAGTGACTCTGTATTTCTTCAGCAGGGGCCTCAGTCTGTTGACCAGACAGGATGTTGGTCCGTGATGGCCGATGGACCAGACAGGATAATGACCAGCCACCACAACATAGGCTGATATGACACATGTCATACATACTGGCACTTCAGTTAAAAGGCAGCAACAGGACAAAATGTAACTGTATCACAGCTTAGAGAACAACCACACTTCTGTCTCATTTGCTTCTGTTTCTGTATCATCTGGATCATCAAACACATTTTAATATAAGGTAAAGACAATGTGAGTACATCATTGGATTTATTGAAAGGAAAGAGTTCATCTAAATCCCCCATTGAAAGGTAATCCACCCCAAAACCTAAATACTGTTCTATTTGCAATAACTTTAAGTCTTTTACATCCCTGTGGAGGAATTTTTGAACCATTGCCATTGCAGGACTTTTTAAAATCCAGCACATAGGTTTTTGAGCATGAACTGTACATTCATGCTGTACTCTAAAGTCTTGCCACAGCATCATAACCGGGTTCAAGTTGAGAGCTAACATTTGGTGTTTGTCCTGATGCCTATGTAATTACGTGCTCAGGACATTATGTGTTGCTCTACAAATTGTTTGGAGTGTCCAGGCAGTTGTATTGGCAGTTTGCTACTGCATGGCGTGAGTTTGGTTGCTTTGCAGCTTGTTTTTTCGAATTTAACTGTTGCTTGTGGGTATCGTTGTGTTATTGCGAAGTTGTGCTCTCCCTGTTGTTAAAAAAAATCCACTGTGTGTGTGTATGTGTGTGCAGAGGTGATAAAAGCACACACATTCTTTACTCAAGTAGAGGTACAGATACTTGTATTAAAAATAACTTGAGCTGAAGTTTAACCACTGTTTCGGCTTCTTTAACCAAGTAAAAGTATAAAAGTACAGGTTCTGAAATGTACTTTGACTTCTTTAACTGAACTACTCTTACTTCAAATAAAGTAAAAAACAATTCACTTAAACGGAGGGTTAAAGCAAAGATTTTTGAGCATGAAAAACTGTCCACAAGAAAATGAGTACAATGTATTGAATGAAGTATTTTCTTAAAAGGTCCAGTGTATAAGACTTAGGAGAAAGTGATCTATTGGCAAGAATTGAATATAAAATAATCCACCAGTGGGCAATCGTCAAAATTGTACAGATTGAACAGAATGGGCCCTGCTAGATGTAAATACTTTATATTTACATCAGGAGCGCGTCCAAACTGGACAAACTAAAGCTTTTGAGTTTTTATGTCAGCTGAAGTTCACCACAGGTTCTACTTCCCACCTCTGAGAGTGTTTATGTACATATGATATTCATTAGCGATATTCACTGCCACTAGATGTCGCACTAGCAGCAGTATCTCAAACCATAGCAAATGTGGAGGTAATCCTGTAATTCTCCATTTACTTTAATTAAATCTCAATAGGTATATGTTTATATCAGTGATGTAAGTGTGGATATTTCAGTGGATAAGATGCATGGTGCTAAAAAGGGAACCTTTTTATTAAGAGCACCTGCTAAAATGCAAAAATTAGAGTTTTTTTCTTTTAATTTTTTCTTTGCCCAAACAACACCTAGCATAATATAAGGAGATTCACTTGGGGGTTGGGGGTTTACAGATAGCAAGTGGCTGATCCCTTATTCAGTAGAACATGTACTTGTACAATGTAACTTGTACAATGCTCAATGATATAGATATCCATTTCAGATTTCTGCATCATACTTTGTAAGTTTATCCATAATTAATTATGAAAATAAATCCAGTTTATGATTTGTGATATATGACAATTTGATTGTGACTGATCATAATTCAAGGTCAGCTTTAATTTGCCTCAATTCAAGATACTTTAAATGAGGTTTAAAGTGAGAATGTCATCGTAGAAATCCTGAACTTGAATTGTGACTAATGAAGCATTGTGTTAGTTCATGCAGGACACAGAGTCATGTGCTCAGCTACCGATAGGTTTATGGGTGCTCGTCAGTCACCCACCAATCACAGCCCATTCTCTCACCAAAGTGGTCTATTTAAATACGACCTCATCCTCACTGATCCCTGCTCAGCTCTAACACTTTTAGCACTGTAATGGAAATGTTACATTTTTGTATGTATAATTGCATGAGCAAAGATGTATGTGGAGGACTGACCAAATGGTTGACCAAATTGTTAATCGAAAAGGGCAACTTTAAGGTTTACGATGGTGGCTTAAGAGACTTGAGTTTTATGGCCTTGAGAAACCACAACTTTATGGTATCTTTTAGTATCTCTGATTGGGATCAAACAACTGGGTTCTCACAGGGGGGGTCATCCACAGAACATGTAAACAAAAGGACAGGATGTCTCCTCCACTGAGTGAAACTACAGAAGGGTAATATATACCTTTGCATGCTTAGTGGGAGGGGGCTGTGAGTTATAAGAACATAGATTCTCCTATGTTCTTTGCTCATTTGTGCATGTCAATCAGGTGATGTGTATTAATGAGTCCATCTGCAGATGCTGAATTAAACTTACAGAAAGAAGTGTTTGACTTTGTGCTTGTTTCACAGAAATTGCCACCACAGCACAGAGTACAAACACGGTTGTGGTAAATCATCTTAACCAAAGTACCTTGCCTGCTACGCCCACTGGGGGGTTCTGCATATGTTCCCTGTTTTTATCTTAGCACGCTGCTCAGCTAACCAGGGAACATCCAAAGAATGGAGCCTTCAGCGCCAATCATAACTTTGTCCCCATTTGCAACAAATGGGTAAATCATAACAAAGGGTTCCTGACTGAACTCGGAATTAAATGGTTAATATCTGAAACTATAATAGTTCAACTGAATTGTAGAAATCTAATGTTATTTTAATGCTACCATTACCTGTCTTGACATGTACTGTAGATGCTTGAGAGAGTGTCTGAGCCAGGGACAGTAGACATCACTGAGGTTCCATCAATAAGGTGAGTATTGAAACACATGATATTTTACAATATACTGTGATGTAGATTCTCAGAAAGTTACAGAAATTTGTGGGGAAAAATTGTTTGCAGATGCTATGAATGTCATGTTAATTTCTGACACTCAGTTCACATTTATAGAGTTGGCTCGTTTTGTCAAGAAATCATCCATGTAAAATAAAAGAACATGGAACAAATTATTTATCATGTATTCCTATAATTATTTCTTTACCATTTTCACATTCAGTATGGCCACAGGCATTATGTTTTCAAGTTGTTTATCCATCTGTCTGTCCCATTCATGTGAATGCGATATCTCATGAACAAATACGTTGTGTTAGTCAAAGGTCAAAAGGTCAAGCTCACATGACTTTGCATTGTTTTGAATACAATTTATCAAGATTGTCCAAAGGAAATATCATTACATGTGGCACAAACATTCATTTGGACTCAATGATGACTTGAATAGAATTCAGTTGTCAAAGATCAAATGGCAAGGTCACTAGGACCTCACAAAGCACACTACTTGCCTTGTAAATGCGATATATCCGAAATGCCTTCAGGGAATTCTTTCACATTCACATGAATTTGGGTTTCATTTTGGTAGCCAAATGTCACAGTGTTCTCACAAAGTATGTAAATATTTTTCCTTAAATTGATATCTAAAGATCAGCTCATGGGAATGTCGTCAAACTTGGTAAAAATATTAACTTCAATTCAAAGATGAAGGATTTTATTCCCTTCGAAGTTAAAGGTCAGAGTAACGTCACTGTGAATGTGATATGTTAGGACTGTCAGTAGGGAATTTCATTATATCTGGTAACTTGGACTGCTTGAGGGAATTTCTTGAGATTATATCAAAGAATAAAGTGATTGAACAGAGTAAGGTATTGAGATGAATCGCATATGATTCAGACTTCACACCAAACACAGCAGATAGTAGATTCAGTAGATGGGATGCGGGACCAAAAATATTTTGTGAACTTTTTAAAAAGAAGACCATCAAAAGTTTTCAGCATCTAAAAAATCGGTATGGATTAAACATACAAGATTTATACAGATATCTACAGATGCGGCATTATATGGAGAAAACTATAAAAAAGTTTAATTCAGATGAGCCTGAGTCAGGAATCATTAAGTTATTCATCTCAGCATATGATTCAGACCAGGGAAAGAAACTAATCACAAAACTATATTAAGAAGTCGAAAGATTAAAGGGTAACAATATGACATATATAAAAGAAAAGTGGGGAAAAGAGGCTGGGTGGCAGTTATCAAAGGAGGAATGGGACAAGGTAAATGAAGGACAGTGGAAAACAACATGCTCCCTCTCATGGAGAGAATATGGTTGGAAGAACATTGTAAGATACTTTATTACACCAACACAACAGAAATCTCAAGACACACAACGTTGGAGACTGTGTGGGGAAAATAAGGCCAACCATTTTCATATCTTTTGGGGATGCCCTTGTATTATACCTTTTTGGCAAGAGTTAAAGAAGAGTATGGAAACAATTCTGAAAGTGCAAATTCCACTTTCATTTGAAGTTTTATATTTGGGAAAAGAGAACCAGGAGATTAAATACATATTTCGAATAATGGTGGTGGTGGCTAAAAAGGCCATCACCAGAAAATGGCTAAAAAAAGATCCACCAAAAAGAGAGGATTATATATAGAATGGAGAAGCTGACTTTCTCAGCTAGACTAAAATCAGAAACTTTTAAAAACTACTGGGAAAACTGGATTGATTTTGTGTCTCCATTGAGAGTAGACTTTGTGCAATAAGGACAGTGTGTATTGCAGAGTGTTGACCCCCTTGGTTCAGGCTACAAACTTGTTTATTGTTCATTTATTTATTTGATATGTTTACCCCAATCATGAGACAAGGAACAATGCAGGAGAGGTGTGAAAATAAGGACAAGAGTGAAAAAGCGGTTCATTTTACTTCACATTTACTCTACTGTAACTTTACTTGAGAATTCATGTCCAATTATGTCTCTGCTCTGCGGTGGACAAGCATAAGAATGTTTTGTACTGTTGTAAAATTATACAGATTATGTAAAATATTGATTGAATATTGATATGTGGAATCAATAAAAAAGATAATTTTAAAAAAAAAGCTCTGGGTGTTGCAGGTCAAAAGATCAAATTTAGGGCCTTTTGGGTTCAAATGCCTGGTTAGGGTAACTACACATGCTCTTACTGCTGCTGGTGTTAGAATAACTTTTTGAACATAAAAACACAAGAATAAACAAAAATACTGTTCTCTAAGTGCTGCAACTGACAGTAAACATTACAACCATAACATGAATATGCTCTAGTATTAGAATAAGAGAAATTAAATGTTACTCTGCTACTTCAGCTAACTTGCGGGTAAAGCACAATATTCCATGTGTCACAAAAAGCAACAAGTGTCAGAACCTGTCTGACTGCCTAATTCAACCAGGCACAACTTATTTTCTTTCGCATCTGCGGACACCAGGCCGAAATAGGTGGATGGGCTTTCTGTAAAGAAGGCTCCTGTCGTGGTTTCAAAGCTCTATGTGCTTTGTGGCATTTGCTGGAAGTCCGTCAAATTGCAATTCATAATGAAAAGGGAATCAAATGTTAGTGTAAATCCCTAGAATATGCTGGCCCCTCATTTCAGACGAAAAAGCCTCAAACTGTTTGAAAGTTACACCTTTGGGATCATGTAGGCCCCCCGATCAACATTCTTCCCTCTCATACCCGTATGTACTCTGTACGGCTATCAAGATGGAGCCCTTAGAAATGGGCTTAATTGATACCAAAGGTCACAAAGGTCACCTGGGCCCCTGTGTGGTTTTGGTGTAAATCGGTAATGCAGGCTCAAAGAGCCCCTCGTGACCAGTGGGTCAAATTTGGAGCTTCTAGGCCCTTGGGAAGGCCCCAAAAGGGATTGTTATTTTCCCAAAAAGCTCCAGTACCAAGAGGCTGCCAACCCTGTTTAGGCCCCTGACCAGGTAGAGGGCTAAAATCCAAATGACAACTCATGTAACGTTGATAAGAAATTCCCTCAAGCAGTGAGTCCAAGTTACCAGATATAATGAAATTCACTACTGAAAGTCCTTACATATCACATTCACAGTGATGTTACTCTGACCTTTTACTTCAAAGGGAATAAAATCCTTCATCTTTGAGTTGAAGTTAATGTTTTTACCAAGTTTGACGACATTCCCATGAGCTGATCTTTAGATATCAATTTAAGGAAAAATATTTACATACTTTGTGAGAACACTGTGACATTTGGCTACCAAAATGAAACCCAAATTCATGTGAATGTTTGTGCCAAATGTGAAAGAATTCCCTGAAGGCATTTCGGATATATTGCATTTACAAGGCAAGAAGTGTGCTTTGTGAGGTCCTAGTGACCTTGCCATTTGATCTTTGACAATTGAATTTTATTCAAGTCATCGAGTCCAAATGAATGTTTGTGCCACATGTAATGATATTTCCTTTGGACAATCTTGATTACGAAATCACAAAACAGCTGGAAAACAGTAGCTCTGCGTGCACAAAAGCGCTGGAAACGGCGAGAGAAGCTTAAAAATGCAACCTTAGTTCAGAAGTTTTACTTTTGTTCACAAAGTGGTTCTGAGTGCACAAAACAGCTGGAAACAGTAGCTCTACGTGCACAAAAGCGCTGGAAACGGCGAGAGAAGCTTAAAAATGCAACCTTAGTTCAGAATATTTACTTTTGTTCACAAAGTGGCTCAGCGTGCACAAAACAGCTGGAAACAGTAGCTCTGCGTGCACAAAAGCGCTGGAAATGGCGAGAGAAGCTTAAAATGCAACCTTAGTTCAGAAGATTTACTTTTGTTCACAAAGTGGCTCTGCGTGCACAAAAGCGCTGGAAATGGCGAGAGAAGCTTAAAAATGCAACCTTAGTTCAGAAGATTTACTTTTACTCACAAAGTGGTTCTGAGTGCACAAAACAGCTGGAAACAGTAGCTCTGCGTGCACAAAAGCGCTGGAAACGGCGAGAGAAGCTTAAAAATGCAACCTTAGTTCAGAAGATTTACTTTTGTTCACAAAGTGGTTCTAAGAGCACAAAGCAGCTGGAAACAGTAGCTCTGCGTGCACAAAAGCGCTGGAAACGGCGAGAGAAGCTTAAAAATGCAACCTTAGTTCAGAAGATTTACTTTTACTCACAAAGTGGTTCTGAGTGCACTAAACAGCTGGAAACAGTAGCTCTGCGTGCACAAAAGCGCTGGAAATGGCGAGAGAAGCTTAAAAATGCAACCTTAGTTCAGAAGATTTACTTTTGTTCACAAAGTGGCTCTGCGTGCACAAAGGCGCTGGAAATGGCGAGAGAAGCTTAAAAATGCAACCTTAGTTCAGACGATTCACTTTTGTTCACAAAGTGGCTCTGCGTGCACAAAACAGCTGGAAACAGTACCTCTGCGTGCACAAAAGCGCTGGAAATGGCGAGAGAAGCTTAAATATGCAACCTTAGTTCAGAAGATTTACTTTTACTCACAAAGTGGTTCTGAGTGCACAAACAGCTGGAAACAGTAGCTCTGCGTGCACAAAAGCGCTGGAAATGGCGAGAGAAGCTTAAAAATGCAACCTTAGTTCAGAAGATTTACTTTTGTTCACAAATTGGTTCTAACAGCACAAAACAGCTGGAAACAGTAGCTCTGCGTGCACAAAAGCGCTGGAAACTGCGAGAGAAGCTTAAAAATGCAACCTTAGTTAAGAAGATTTACTTTTGTTCACAAAGTGGTTCTGAGTGCACAAAACAGCTGGAAACAGTAGCTCTGCGTGCACAAAAGCCCTGGAAACGGCGAGAGAAGCTTAAAAATGCAACCTTAGTTCAGAAGATTTACTTTTGTTCACAAAGTGGTTCTGAGTGCACAAAACAGCTGTAAACAGTAGCTCTGCGTGCACAAAAGCGCTGGAAATGGCGAGAGAAGCTTAAAAATGCAACCTTAGTTCAGAAGATTTACTTTTGTTCACAAAGTGGTTCTAAGACCACAAAACAGCTGGAAACAGTAGCTCTGCGTGCACAAAAGCGCTGGAAACGGTGAGAGAAGCTTAAAAATGCAACCTTAGTTCAGAAGATTTACTTTTGTTCACAAAGTGGTTCTAAGAGCACAAAGCAGCTGGAAACAGTAGCTCTGCGTGCACTAAAGCGCTGGAAACGGCGAGAGAAGCTTAAAAATGCAACCTTAGTTCAGAAGATTTACTTTTGTTCACAAAGTGGCACTGCGTGCACAAAGGCGCTGGAAATGGCGAGAGAAGCTTAAAAATGCAACCTTAGTTCAGAAGATTTACTTTTACTCACAAAGTGGTTCTGAGTGCACAAAAGCGCTGGAAACAGTAGCTCTGCGTGCACAAAAGCCCTGGAAACGGCGAGAGAAGCTTAAAAATGCAACCTTAGTTCAGAAGATTTACTTTTGTTCACAAAGTGGCACTGCGTGCACAAAGGCGCTGGAAATGGCGAGAGAAGCTTAAAAATGCAACCTTAGTTCAGAAGATTTACTTTTGTTCACAAAGTGGCTCTGCGTGCACAAAAGCGCTGGAAACGGCGAGAGAAGCTTAAAAATGCAACCTTAGTTCAGAACATTTACTTTTGTTCACAAAGTGGCACTGCGTGCAAAAAGGCGCTGGAAATGGCGAGAGAAGCTTAAAAATGCAACCTTAGTTCAGAAGATTTACTTTTGTTCACAAAGTGGCTCTGCGTGCACAAAACAGCTGGAAACAGTACCTCTGCGTGCACAAAAGCGCTGGAAATGGCGAGAGAAGCTTAAATATGCAACCTTAGTTCAGAAGATTTACTTTTACTCACAAAGTGGTTCTGAGTGCACAAAACAGCTGGAAACAGTAGCTCTGCGTGCACAAAAGCGCTGGAAATGGCGAGAGAAGCTTAAAAATGCAACCTTAGTTCAGAAGATTTACTTTTGTTCACAAATTGGTTCTAACAGCACAAAACAGCTGGAAACAGTAGCTCTGCGTGCACAAAAGCGCTGGAAACGGCGAGAGAAGCTTAAAAATGCAACCTTAGTTCAGAAGATTTACTTTTGTTCACAAAGTGGCTCTGCGTGCACAAAAGCGCTGGAAATGGCGAGAGAAGCTTAAAAATGCAACCTTAGTTCAGAAGATTTACTTTTACTCACAAAGTGGTTCTGAGTGCACAAAACAGCTGGAAACAGTAGCTCTGCGTGCACAAAAGCGCTGGAAATGGCGAGAGAAGCTTAAAAATGCAACCTTAGTTCAGAAGATTTACTTTTGTTCACAAATTGGTTCTAACAGCACAAAACAGCTGGAAACAGTAGCTCTGCGTGCACAAAAGCGCTGGAAACGGCGAGAGAAGCTTAAAAATGCAACCTTAGTTCAGAAGATTTACTTTTGTTCACAAAGTGGCTCTGCGTGCACAAAAGCGCTGGAAATGGCGAGAGAAGCTTAAAAATGCAACCTTAGTTCAGAAGATTTACTTTTACTCACAAAGTGGTTCTGAGTGCACAAAACAGCTGGAAACAGTAGCTCTGCGTGCACAAAAGCGCTGGAAACGGCAAGAGAAGCTTAAAAATGCAACCTTAGTTCAGAAGATTTACTTTTGTTCACAAAGTGGTTCTGAGTGCACAAAACAGCTGGAAACAGTACCTCTGCGTGCACTAAAGCGCTGGAAACGGTGAGAGAAGCTTAAAAATGCAACCTTAGTTCAGAAGATTTACTTTTGTTCACAAAGTGGCTCTGCGTGCACAAAAGCGCTGGAAACAGTACCTCTGCGTGCACTAAAGCGCTGGAAACGGCGAGAGAAGCTTAAAAATGCAACTTTAGTTCAGAAGATTTACTTTTACTCACAAAGTGGTTCTGAGTGCACAAAACAGCTGTAAACAGTAGCTCTGCGTGCACAAAAGCGCTGGAAATGGCGAGAGAAGCTTAAAAATGCAACCTTAGTTCAGAAGATTTACTTTTGTTCACAAAGTGGTTCTAAGACCACAAAACAGCTGGAAACAGTAGCTCTGCGTGCACAAAAGCGCTGGAAATGGCGAGAGAGGCTTAAAAATGCAACCTTAGTTCAGAAGATTTACTTTTGTTCACAAAGTGGTTCTGAGTGCACAAAACAGCTGGAAACAGAAGCTCTGCGTGCACAAAAGCGCTGGAAACGGTGAGAGAAGCTTAAAAATGCAACCTTAGTTCAGAAGATTTACTTTTGTTCACAAAGTGGTTCTAAGAGCACAAAGCAGCTGGAAACAGTAGCTCTGCGTGCACAAAAGCGCTGGAAACGGCGAGAGAAGCTTAAAAATGCAACCTTAGTTCAGAAGATTTACTTTTACTCACAAAGTGGTTCTGAGTGCACAAAACAGCTGTAAACAGTAGCTCTGCGTGCACAAAAGCGCTGGAAATGGCGAGAGAAGCTTAAAAATGCAACCTTAGTTCAGAAGATTTACTTTTGTTCACAAAGTGGTTCTAAGACCACAAAACAGCTGGAAACAGTAGCTCTGCGTGCACTAAAGCGCTGGAAACGGCGAGAGAAGCTTAAAAATGCAACCTTAGTTCAGAAGATTTACTTTTGTTCACAAAGTGGCACTGCGTGCACAAAGGCGCTGGAAATGGCGAGAGAAGCTTAAAAATGCAACCTTAGTTCAGAAGATTTACTTTTACTCACAAAGTGGTTCTGAGTGCACAAAAGCGCTGGAAACAGTAGCTCTGCGTGCACAAAAGCCCTGGAAACGGCGAGAGAAGCTTAAAAATGCAACCTTAGTTCAGAAGATTTACTTTTGTTCACAAAGTGGCACTGCGTGCACAAAGGCGCTGGAAATGGCGAGAGAAGCTTAAAAATGCAACCTTAGTTCAGAAGATTTACTTTTACTCACAAAGTGGTTCTGAGTGCACAAAACAGCTGGAAACAGTAGCTCTGCGTGCACAAAAGCGCTGGAAACGGCAAGAGAAGCTTAAAAATGCAACCTTAGTTCAGAAGATTTACTTTTGTTCACAAAGTGGTTCTGAGTGCACAAAACAGCTGGAAACAGTAGCTCTGCGTGCACAAAAGCGCTGGAAACGGCGAGAGAAGCTTAAAAATGCAACCTTAGTTCAGAAGATTTACTTTTGTTCACAAAGTGGCTCTGCGTGCACAAAAGCGCTGGAAATGGCGAGAGAAGCTTAAAAATGCAACCTTAGTTCAGAAGATTTACTTTTACCCACAAAGTGGTTTCTGAGTGCACAAAACAGCTGGAAACAGTACCTCTGCGTGCACTAAAGCGCTGGAAACGGCGAGAGAAGCTTAAAAATGCAACCTTAGTTCAGAAGATTTACTTTTGTTCACAAAGTGGCTCTGCGTGCACAAAAGCGCTGGAAATGGCGAGAGAAGCTTAAAAATGCAACCTTAGTTCAGAAGATTTACTTTTACTCACAAAGTGGTTCTGAGTGCACAAAACAGCTGGAAACAGTACCTCTGCGTGCACAAAAGCGCTGGAAATGGCGAGAGAAGCTTAAAAATGCAACCTTAGTTCAGAAGATTTACTTTTACTCACAAAGTGGTTCTGAGTGCACAAAACAGCTGGAAACAGTAGCTCTGCGTGCACAAAAGCGCTGGAATCGGCAAGAAAAGCTTAAAAATGCAACCTTAGTTCAGAAGATTTACTTTTGTTCACAAAGTGGTTCTGAGTGCACAAAACAGCTGGAAACAGTAGCTCTGCGTGCACAAAAGCGCTGGAAACGGCGAGAGAAGCTTAAAAATGCAACCTTAGTTCAGAAGATTTACTTTTGTTCACAAAGTGGCTCTGCGTGCACAAAAGCGCTGGAAATGGCGAGAGAAGCTTAAAAATGCAACCTTAGTTCAGAAGATTTACTTTTACTCACAAAGTGGTTCTGAGTGCACTAAACAGCTGGAAACAGTAGCTCTGCGTGCACAAAAGCGCTGGAAACGGCAAGAGAAGCTTAAAAATGCAACCTTAGTTCAGAAGATTTACTTTTACTCACAAAGTGGTTCTGAGTGCACAAAACAGCTGGAAACAGTAGCTCTGCGTGCACAAAAGCACTGGAAACGGCGAGAGAAGTTTAAAATTGCAACCTTAGTTCAGAAGATTTACTTTTACTCACAAAGTGGTTCTGAGTGCACAAAACAGCTGGAAACAGTAGCTCTGCGTGCACAAAAGCGCTGGAAACGGCGAGAGAAGCTTAAAAATGCAACCTTAGTTCAGAAGATTTACTTTTGTTCACAAAGTGGCACTGCGTGCACAAAGGCGCTGGAAATGGCGAGAGAAGCTTAAAAATGCAACCTTAGTTCAGAAGATTTACTTTTGTTCACAAAGTGGCTCTGCGTGCACAAAAGCGCTGGAAATGGCGAGAGAAGCTTAAAAATGCAACCTTAGTTCAGAAGATTTACTTTTA